>NC_134885.1:34830830-34848330 GCF_041734735.1 Babylonia areolata | reverse complement strand
GGAAGGATGGGGGACACAATCCTCTCCTTCCACTGTTTCAACCTTCCCCAAACTGAAGTCAGGTAGGCAGGTGGACACACAACACCCATGTCCAAACGGAGCCCTCCAACCCCGATCGCTGGTTGTCACCTGGATCAGAAGTCCAGTTCGTGTGTCAACGCAAGCAGCTGATCAAATACGCACGTTAAAGATCCTGTAATCATTGTCAGCGTTCGGTGCGTTATGGAAACAAGAACATTACTGAGTACGCATACACCCCGGAAACGGAGTATGGCTGCCTACATGGCGGGGTAAAAACGGTCATGCACGTAAAAACCCACTCCTGTACATGCGAGTGAACGTGGGGGCTGCTGCCCACGAACGAAGAAGAAGAAGAAGTCCAACGTCTTGCCGGTTCTTCCACGCACGGCACATCTCTATTTAATTGTTTACAAAAAGAAAATCCCTGCGTCCCATTCCACTTGTATAGTCTATGCACTCAGGCTGTGGCTGACATGGAGTGCACAGAGAGGGTCACGTCTGTTCGAATCCCGCTCTCGCCCTTTCTCCCAAGTTTGACTGGAAAGTCAAAACTAAGCGTCTTATCATTCGGATGAGACGATAAACTAAACCGAAGTCCCGTGTGCAGCACGCATTTGGCGCACTGAGAAAAAAAACCCATGGCAACAAAAGTGTTGTCCTCTGGCAAAAATGTGTAGAAGAAAATTCACTCTAATAGGTACACAACTATACTTGCATGCAGTCAAGGCCTGACTAAGCGCGTTCGGTTATGCTGCTGGTCAGGCATCTGCGGGAGCAGATGTGGTGTAGCGTATATGGATTTGTCCGAAGGCAATGACTTTTCCTTGAGAAATAGAAACTGACACTGAAACTTCACAAAGCTGCGGACATTTCCGATGTGAACACTGGATCAAAGGTCTCAATGCCTGACCAATGACGCCTTCTTCATCTTCTTCTTTGTTCGTGGGCTGCAACTCCCACCTTCACTCGTATGTACACGAGTGGGCTTTTACGTGTATGACAAATTTTTTTTTACCCAGCCATGTAGGCAACCATGCTCTCGTTTTGGGTGTTGTGCATGCTGGGTATATTCTTACTTCCAAAACCCAACGAACGCTGACGTGAATTACAGGATCTTCAACAGGCGTATTTGATCATCTGCTTGCGTGTACACACGAAGAGGGTTCAGGTACAAGCAGGTCTGCACATATGTTGACCTGGGGGATGGGAAAAATCTCCACCCTTTACCCACCAGGCGCCGTTACCGAGATTCGAACCCGGGACCCTCAGATTGTAAGTCCAAAGCTTTAACCACTCGTCTATTGCACCCGTCCTACCCAAAGCAGCCAGGACGACGCCTCCAAAGGTGCAAGTCACGAAAGCAAACCCCCCCCCCCTTCCCCGGGCCCTAGCCCCCCTCCCCACCCCCCGACCTAATCTGTGGCACGATGCATAATTCATCCACCTGACAACGGGTCAAGTGTCTTGTCTGGGCCGTGAGACTGTAGCACTGTCTGTTTTTCCCCAATGCTGGCTGTTCCGTTTCTGTCTCTCTCTCTGTCACTGGTGATATCGTCTTATCTCCAGCTCGTGAAGACTCTGTGTGTGTGTGTGTGTGTGTGTGTGTGTGTGTGTGTGTGTGTGTGTGTGTGTGTGTGTGTGTGTCCCTCTCTCTCTCTCTGTCCCCCCTCTCTGTCCTCCCTCTCTCTCTCTCTCTCTCTCTCTCTCTCTCTCTCTCTTTTCTGCCCCACCTTCCGTGTTTTCTCAGCTGAACCCACGGCGAATGTGTACGTGCGTGCGTGCATGCGTGCGTGATTGTGTGAGTGTGTGCGTGTGTGTTTGTGTGTGAGTGTGTGTGTGTGTCTGTCTGTGTGTCTGTTTGTGTGTGCATGCGCGCGTGCATATAATTATATGTGTCTGTGTGCTCGTGCGTGCTGGCGTGCGCTCCACGATGCCCGCAAAAATATATGTGTGAGGCTGAAAGGGCCGACGCCACTTTGGCTGGGGGCTTGCCTCACTCCCACTCAAGCGATCTGTCAGGCGTTGAAGACCTAACTGAGTCTGTGGAAATATTGGTGACAGATTGCTTGGAGGAGGAAGTTCGACTCGGGAAAGGGATAGAATCTGAGAGGGGTTGGGGGGGGGGGAGGGTGGACTGATGAATATGGAGGTCCCTGCAAAACAGTAAAACAACAACAACAACGATCATGCCAAACGTGCAGGATAATTTGTGATGTTAAAACCCTTGTGCCCTTCACGGACACGATCTATGGGAAGCAGGCAAGCGATAGCCATCAAGTGTTGTCTCGACAAAGGCCAGAATAAGTTTCAGAATGCTAAACAACGTGTGGAGGTCGACATAACACCATGCCTAAACGGGGCCTCGAACCCCGATCTCTGGTGAACTCTGGAGAAGAAGTCCACCGCCACACTGATTCTGTCACTGCGCTTCACTGAATGACATGACAATTAATTGAACGACGTCTCCGTCTTGTTTCTACAGTGGAACATCCATCCTTCATCCCTGGTTTGGGCTCTAGGACAGTGGCTCATGCAAGTTTTCGTAATTGGCGAAGTGATGGAGTCTCCCGTCGGACCGATGGATGAGTAGGCAGGCAGGCTTATCTGTTGGTGTGTGTCCTCATATTATGGGAGAAGAGGCCGATTCTAGATGCGCAGCACTTCCCACAGGTGTTGCGAGGGAAAACGAATTGGTGAAGTGCTTTCCTGCTAAAAAAAAAAAAAAATTTAAAAAAAATTTAAAAAATGCTCCAAGGAACTGTTGAGGGGGCGGAGCGGGGGCCGGGGGGGGGGGGGACACAGATGGGATGACTGTTCCAGTTTCAGTTTCAGTAGCTCAAGGAGGCGTCACTGCGTTCGGACAAATCCATATACGCTACACCACATCTGCCAAGCAGATGTCTGACCAGCAGCGTAACCCAACGCGCTTAGTCAGGCCTTGAGATGACAGAAAACAACAACAACAACAACAGCAACGGACTGACAACAGTGCAGAATGGATAAAAAAAATAAAAAAAACATTCAGAGAAACATAGGCTTTGACAGACAACAACTGAGAGACCTGGAGGAACATGGTGAAGCGTCCTGTGCGGCGCCCCAGTTTACTCTTCACAAAGTTGAGAGAGAGTGGGAGAAGAAGAAGAGGTAGTAGTAGTAGTAGTAGTAGTAGTAGTAGTAGTAGTAGTAGTAGTACAACAATAACAACAACGGAGATATGCTTTCTGTTCTCTCTCTCTCTCTCTCTCTCTCTCTCTCTCTCTGTGTGTGTGTGTGTGTGTGTGTGTGTGTGTGTGTGTGTGAAGTTGTAGTAGTAGTAGTAGTACAACAATAACAACAACGGAGATGTGTTTTCTGTTCTCTCTGTGTGTGTGTGTGTGTGTGTGTGTGTGTGTGTGTGTGTGTGTGTGTGTGTGTGTGTGTGTGTGTGTGTGTGTGTTTCCCCTAGTAAAAGACTGAGCGCGCGCTTTAGTTTAACGTCTTTCCACTGTAAGTGATATTAGATGAGGGTAGGAAAAAAAATCGAGTGGGTGGAGGAGGGGTGTGTGTGTGTGTGTGTGTGTGTGTGTGTGTGTGTGTGTGTGTGTGTGTGTGTGTGTGTGTGTGTAGTCATTTCATCATTTTTCTTGTGAATGTTACCATCATTCTCATTATTACTGTTTTTTACTGCTGTTAAGGTTATTGCTGCTGCTGCTGCTGCTGCTGCTGCATGAACAATGTGGAAGACCAGGCAATGTCTAAAATCTTTATCCTTGAGTGGATAAAAGTTTTGGAGTCCTGAGTCCTGAGCCTTGCCTTGCGGTGCAATCAGACAAGTCTGGTACCAGCAGGAGAAAGGGTGACAGAAGGGGGCGGGAGGGGGGGGGAGCTGGGTGGAGGGGGGGTGTGTGTGCGGGGTTAGGTGGGGGGAGGTAGGGACGGAAGCAGATGAAAGGAGTGGGTCAGGAGGAAGACTTGCTGGGAACGGATTCTCTCCTCATCAATCATTCAGCAGCAAGAGGCTGCTGACTGACTTCTCCTGCTGCTACTGCTGCCGCTACTGCTGCTGCTACTTTCCAAACCAAAAAAAAAAAAGGAAGACGATAAGTCGCTCAAATAGAGAGCGGGAGAGATCGAGAAGAGAGGAGGAAGGAGAGACAGGAGAGAGACAGAGAGAGGGGAGAGAGAGAGAGGAGAGAGAGGCAGACAGAGAGAGAGAGGGATGGAAAGAGAGAGAGAGGAGAGAGAGGCAGAAAGACAGAGAGAGAGGGGAGGTGGAGAGAGAGAGACGGGACATGTTGACGCAAGGAAAGACATGGGGAACTTCACACACGCACAGACATGGGCATAGAGAAAACAATCACGGGAGAAAGAGATATATATCTAAAGACACACACACACACACACACACACACACACACACACACACACACACACACACACACACACACACACACACCTGTATACGCACACAAACACACACGCCGACGCGCACGCACACACGCTTACTTACTGGTACACACTGCACACGTGAAAATATCAGCAAAGTAAGGAATGGTCCCAGACCTCGTATATCCTGGCGGACAGGCAATAACGACGATGCATTCTGCTGATCCGAGTCAGAAGATCACTGTTACCTACTTTCTAACTTTTTCTTGCTATGCTGGCTAACACAATCACAAAAACACAATAATCACTCCAATACGTAAAACGGAAAAAGTTGTAAATCTAACAGAAAAGCTCACCAAGTATTTTTTAGTGACTGCATTCTGACACGTATATTCAAATAAGAATAAAAGAGAGAGTGAGAGACAGACAGACAGACCGAGAGACCGAGAGATATACAGACAGAGAGACAGAGAGAGACACACAGAGAGAGACAGATAAGGGGGAAGAGGAAGAGAGATTTATGTCTCCAGGGGGAAAAACTCATTAAATGTATCGACCAAGATACATCCAATCTAAGTGGCTGGGTCAGTAGCCATTAATAATAATAATGATAATGATAGTATTTATATAGCGCTGAATCTTGTGCAGAGACAAATCTAAGCGCTTTCACACCAGTCATTCACACGCATGCATAACTCAAAAACTGAAGAAACTGAAGACAAGGAAGAAGTAGAGGTGGGAGGCTATCTTGTGAAGAGGTGGGTTTTAAGGTCAGACTTGAAAGAGCTGAGTGCGGAGACCTGATGAAGCGAAAGAGGAAGTTCATTCTAAATGCAAGGTCCAGAGACAGAGAAAGAACGGCGTCCAACAGTGGACTGTTTGAATCTGGGTATGCGTAAACAGAGTAGAGAGCGAGATGGAGTGTAGAAATGAAGGCAGCCACAAAGATAGAAAGGGGCAGATTTGTGAACACATTTATAACATAGAATGCTGATCTTATACTTTGTTCTGTGTGAGACAGGGAGCCAATGGAGATGTTGCAAAATAGGAGTGATGTGCTCAGATCTTTTCTTTCTGAGGACGAGTCAGGCAGCAGAGTTTTGTATGCGCTGAAGGGACTGATTGGATGAAGCAGGCAAACCAGACAATAGAGAGTTACAGTTGTCAAGGCGAGAGAGAATGAGAGAAACGACAAGTCTAGATGTTGTGTCGGTGGACAGATATTTCCGAATTACGTCTGGTACCATATCTTCCCGTCCGTGGAAAGCAGCCCGAATTTCACACACGGACAACTCTGTTGTAACCAAACAAAACAAAAAAAAACACCAAAAAAAGTTAATACAATATAACACAGTTCTTCTTCTTCTTCTTCGTTCGTGGGCTGCAACTCACACATTGACTCGTATGTACACGAGTGGGCTTTTACGTGTATAACCATTTGTTTGGTTTTACCCACCATGCAGGCAGCCACACTCCAATTTCGGGGGTACTACATATACCGAAGACGCGACAATAGCAGGGGAAAGCTAGTGATGGAGAGGGATGCTGCAGTGCCCAAGATCAGAACAGCGCAGACAAAATAACTTTGGTGAACTTTGGCCACGATGGCTTCGCGCCAGAACTGGCGGGACCTTGCAATAAGTGAATTGGATAATGGAAGGGGTCTGCAGGGAAGGTATGGGTATCGTCGTGATTTGTTTTTCGTGGTTGATCAGACTTCGCTCTTTGTGCTACTGCTGGTGCTGGTGCGAATCTCTTGTCGTATCAGATTTAGTGTCTGGGAAGTTGAGCTTCCTGTTGTAGCTTCTCACACACCCCAGCCCCCACCCCACCCCCACCCCCTAGCCCCAACAACCGCCACCACCATCCCCCCGCCCCCTTCTCTGTTTATGTCTGCCTCTGTCTTTCTCTTTCTATGCCTGTCTGTCTGTCTGTCTGTCTGTCTGTCTCTCTCTCTCTCTCTCTCTCTCTCTCTCTCTCTCTCTGTCTGTCTCTGTATCTGTCTGAGTCTCTGTCTGTCTGTCTGTCTGTCTGTCTCTCTCTCTCTCTCTCTCTCTCTCTCTCTCTCTCTCTCTCTCTGCATATGTATATATGAGAGTGTGTATGTGTGTGTGTGTGTGTGTGTGTGTGTGTGTTTGGGGGGGGGGGGGTATGTGCGCGCGCGCGCGTGTGTGTGTCTTTCCGTCTCTCTGTCTCTGTCTCTTTCCATCTCTCTCTCTTTCTCTCCCTTTCTCTCTCCCTCTCCCTCTCTTACTCTCATAGTTTTTTTTCTTTTCTATTTCCTTTATCAATTGCAGTAAAAGTTACTGTATTATGTTATTGTTTGCAAACCCCATCGGTATGGGGCCAAAGCTTTAATATGAAACAAATATTCGTATCTCTCTCTCTCTCTCTCTCTCTCTCTCTCTCTCTCTCTCTCTCTCTCTCTCTCTCTCTCTGTCTGTTTCCGGTTTTTCTTTATCTATCTTCGAGTACTTCATACAAAAAAAAATAATAATAAGAGAGACATAGGAGCAAAAACAAACAAAAAACAAAAACAAAAGAAACACACACACACACACACACACACACACACACACACACACACACACACACACACACACACACACACACACAGAGAGAGAGAGAGAGAGAGAACAGAGAGACAGAGAAAATGTGTGGGGGGGGGGAGGTAGGAGGCGGAGGAGAAGAGGAAGGAGAAAAAGAAACATTACGCAGCCAGGAAGATACCTCATTAAATGCGTCCACCAGGGTGGGCCCCTAATCTAATTGGCGCAGTATCCTGTCATTCGGTGTAATATCATCACGGTGAGACTCTGCTCGGTCATGAAATAAACCAGAGACACCCACCTGTCTCCTATATCTTTCCAATAACCATTACACAGTGTGTGGCGGACTGAGAAAGAGAAGGGGGGAGGAGAGAGAGAGAGTGTTAAGGGAGATGCATAGATAGACAGATACATATATACAAAGATACATACATACATACATACATACATACATACGTATACATACATAGGTGGAGACATACATACATACATACATACATACATACATACATACATACATACATACATACATACATACATACATACGTATACATACATAGGTGGAGACAGAGAAAGGGAGATATGGCGTCAGGAAGCCAGATGATAATTCATAATATGAGTCTACCACAATGGACAGTCATCTCCAGGATTTTGTTCAGGTCATCAAAAAAATCAGCCTCGTTCAAACAACGAAACCATCACAAAATCCAGACCGCAGCACCCAAAGATATAACCTTCAAGTAAGCGCAAGGCTCCTCACTACACCTATTCCATGACGTCCTCAATTTTCCGAACGACCAGAATCAAAACTTCACTCAAGGTATGGTGGAAGTGGTGAACATGCTGGCGAGTATGAGATTCGAACCTGTGCGCTCAGATTCTCTCGTTTCCTGAGCGGACGTATTACCACCAGACCACCTCTCCATCTTTCCCCCACGACTTTCCTTTGGATTCTGTCGTCTTCCGTTATCAGCACGTATTTCCGAGAAGGAAACATTCCAACGTGGAGTGATGGCCTAGAAGTAACGCGTCCTGCTAGGAAGCGAGAGAATCTGAGCGCACTGGTTCGAATCACACCGGCAGTCGCCAGTATTTTCTCCCCCTCCACTAGACCTTGAGTGGTGGTCTGGACGCTAGTCATTCAGATGGGACGATAAACAGAGGTCCCGTGTGCAGCATGCATTTAGCGCACGTAAAAGAACCTATGGCAACGAAAGGGTTGTCCCTGGCAAAATTCTGTAGGAAAATCCACTGCGATAGGAAAACAAATAAAATTGCAGGCAGAAAAAAAAATGTATATATAAATGGGTGGCGCTGTCAGTGTAGCGACGCCCTCTCCCTGGAGGAGAGCAGCCTGAATTTCACACAGATAAATCTGTTGTGACAAAAAAGAGCAATACAAACACAAATATTTTCGTCCCACGCAGCCGCGAGTCTGTAATAAGTGCCTTGCTGCCGGGACCACCTTCCTCTCTTCAGAACTTCAGCATTCAGCCACGGAACGTTTCTCCCCACCCACCCCTCTCCCCGCGAGGACCGGATATGGGAACTGGTGCCGTTGCCTGATGTGATTGCTGTGTGGTTCCGTGGTTGATATTCATTCATACCGGAGGGATAACAAACAGAGCAACACTTCTGCAGGCAGCTATCGCTCTCGCTCTCCAAGTCATTTTTGTATTTTGTATTTCTTTTTATCACAACAGATTTCTCTGTGTGAAATTCAGGGCTGCTCTCCCCAGGCAGAGCGCGTCGCTACTCTACAGTGCCACCCATATTTTGTATTCTTTCCTACAGATTTTTGCCTGGAACAACTCTTTTTTTGTTGCCGTTGGTTCTGTTGCGTGCGCTAAGCGCATGCTGCACACGGGACCTCGGTTTATCGTCTCATCCGAATGACTAGCGTCCAGACCACCGCTACTCAAGGTCTAGTGGAGGTGGAGAAAATATCGGCGGCTGAGCCGTGATTCGAACCGACGCGCTCAGATTCTCTCGCTTCCTAAGCGGACGCGTTACCTCCAGGCCATCACTCCACATAAAACCAAGGTTACTAAACAAGTTATTAAACCATCACATAAACTAATCATATCACCAACGACTGAACAAGCCAACGTCAAACCATCAAACCAGCACTGTGGATAATGTGCAAGGATCTGCTGACAGTATCAGTATGAGTATCAGTAGCTCAAGGAGGCGTCACTGCGTTCGGTCAAATCCATATACGCTATACCACATCTGCCAAGCAGATGCCTGACCAGCAGCGTAACACGCTTAGTGAGGCCTTGAGAAAAAAATAACAATAAAGTAGATTTTTTTTAAAATAATAATATTCTTTGATAAGATAAAAAAAAAATAGATAAAAATAAAAATAAATAATAATTTTTAAAAATTTAAAATAAAGTAAAAAATAACATTTAAAAAAAATAAAATAGATGATAAAATGAAATAAAAATAAATAAAATGGAATAAAACAAATAAAGTAACAAAATAATAAAATAGTAACAATAATAACAATATTAAATAATAATAAATAAAGTAAAATAACAATTAATTAAATAATAGATAAATACATAAAAATACTACTACTAATAATAATAATTTTTTTTTTTTTAAGTTAAGAAAAGAAAACCACCTTGATGTGACCATATAACAAGACCCAACGGCCCTGCTAAAAAAAAAAAAAAAAAAAAAAAAAAAAAAAAAACAAAAAAACAACTTTCCTCCAAGGAACTGTTGAAGGATGGATAAAGAGGGACAGACAAAAAAAAACAAAAAAAAAAACCTACAACAATGGACTGATGACACTGCAGAATGGATGAGAAAGCTATTCACAGAGATCCAAGCTTTGACTGAATGCGGACAGAAAGCTATTCACAGAGATCCAAGCTTTGACTGAATGCGGACAGAAAGCTATTCACAGAGATCCAAGCTCTGACTGAATGCGGACAGAAAGCTATTCACAGAGATCCAAGCTTTGACTGAATGCGGACAGAAAGCTATTCACAGAGATCCAAGCTTTGACTGAATGCGGACAGAAAGCTATTCACAGAGATCCAAGCTCTGACTGACTGCGGACAGAAAGCTCTTCACAGAGATCCAAGCTTTGACTGAATGCGGACAGAAAGCTATTCACAGAGATCCAAGCTTTGACTGAATGCGAACAGAAAGCTATTCACAGAGATCCAAGCTTTGACTGAATGCGGACAGAAAGCTCTTCACAGAGATCCAAGCTTTGACTGAATGCGGACAGAAAGCTATTCACAGAGATCCAAGCTTTGACTGAATGCGGACAGAAAGCTCTTCACAGAGATCCAAGCTCTGACTGACTGCGGACAGAAAGCTCTTCACAGAGATCCAAGCTTTGACTGAATGCGGACAGAAAGCTCTTCACAGAGATCCAAGCTTTGACTGAATGCGGACAGAAAGCTATTCACAGAGATCCAAGCTTTGACTGACTGCGGACAGAAAGCTATTCACAGAGATCCAAGCTTTGACTGAATGCGGACAGAAAGCTCTTCACAGAGATCCAAGCTTTGACTGAATGCGGACAGAAAGCTCTTCACAGAGATCCAAGCTTTGACTGAATGCGGACAGAAAGCTCTTCACAGAGATCCAAGCTTTGACTGAATGCGGACAGAAAGCTCTTCACAGAGATCCAAGCTTTGACTGAATGCGGACAGAAAGCTATTCACAGAGATCCAAGCTTTGACTGAATGCGGACAGAAAGCTATTCAAAGAGATCCAAGCTTTGACTGAATGCGGACAGAAAGCTATTCACAGAGATCCAAGCTTTGACTGAAGGCGGACAGAAAGCTCTTCACAGAGATCCAAGCTTTGACTGATTGCGGACAGAAAGCTATTCACAGAGATCCAAGCTTTGACTGAAGGCGGACAGAAAGCTCTTCACAGAGATCCAAGCTTTGACTGATTGCGGACAGAAAGCTATTCACAGAGATCCAAGCTTTGACTGAATGCGGACAGAAAGCTCTTCACAGAGATCCAAGCTTTGACTGAATGCGGACAGAAAGCTCTTCACAGAGATCCAAGCTTTGACTGAATGCGGACAGAAAGCTCTTCACAGAGATCCAAGCTTTGACTGAATGCGGACAGAAAGCTCTTCACAGAGATCCAAGCTTTGACTGAATGCGGACAGAAAGCTCTTCACAGAGATCCAAGCTTTGACTGAATGTGGACAGAAAGCTCTTCACAGAGATCCAAGCTTTGACTGAATGTGGACAGAAAGCTCTTCGCAGAGATCCAAGCTTTGACTGAATGTGGACAGAAAGCTATTCACAGAGATCCAAGCTTTGACTGAATGCGGACAGAAAGCTATTCACAGAGATCCAAGCTTTGACTGAATGCGGACAGAAAGCTATTCACAGAGATCCAAGCTTTGACTGATTGCGGACAGAAAGCTATTCACAGAGATCCAAGCTTTGACTGAATGCGGACAGAAAGCTCTTCACAGAGACCCAGGCTTTGACTGATTGCGGACAGAAAGCTCTTCACAGAGACCCAGGCTTTGACTGATTGCGGACAGAAAGCTATTCACAGAGACCCAGGCTTTGACTGATTGCGGACAGAAAGCTATTCACAGAGATCCAAGCTTTGACTGAATGCGGACAGAAAGCTGTTCACAGAGATCCAAGCTTTGACTGAATGCGGACAGAAAGCTATTCACAGAGATCCAAGCTTTGACTGATTGCGGACAGAATGATGTGATAGAATATGATGAACAGTTCCTCTGTGTGGTGCCCCATCACTCTTCAAGAATTTTTGGAAGAAGTATAAGAAGAAGACGAATGATAATAAGTCGTACTACTGTCCATATAATGGGCTCTAGCCGTCTCACATGAAACAAAATATATACTCGTACAACAGTGCATAATGGCATACAACAGTACATTAACACACACACACACACACTCTCTCTCTCTCTCTCTCTCTCTCTCTCTCTCTTTCTCTGTTTCTGGACCTTGCGATTGGAATGAACTTCCTTTTTCGCTTCGTCAAGTCTCCACACTCAGCTCTTTCAAGTCTGGCCTTAAAACCCACCTCTTCCCAAAATAGCCTCCCTTGCCTGCCCTTCCTTGTCTTTAGTTTCTACAGTATTAGAGTTATGCATGAGTGTGAATGACTGGTGCGAAAGCGCTTTGATTTGTCTCTGCACAAGATCCAGCGCAATATAAATACCATTATTATTATTATTATTATTATTACACTCACTCACTCACTTTCTCACTATGTGTGTGTGCGTGTTTGTGTGTGTGTACGCCCAACACATACACACACTCAACCCACACCCGTACCCCCTCACACACACAGATTAAACGCCCGCCCACAAGCACACGCACTCCATGAAGATATCAAAAGAGGGGGCGGAAAAAAGAGGCGACTTGGGAAGCGACAGACAAACAAAGTTATACCCTGCCACACCCAAAGGCCAGTTTGAACGGGTAGGTTTTTTGACTCACTTGTGTAAACAAATTGAGTCTATGTTTTAACCCGGTGTTCGGTTGTCTGTGTGTGTGTGTGTGTGTGTGTGTGTGTCCGTGGTAAACTTTAACATTGACATTTTCTCTGCAAAGACTTTGTCAGTTGACACCAAATTTGGCATAAAAATAGGAAAAATTCAGTTCTTTCCAGTCATCTTGTTTAAAACAAATTGCACCTCTGGGATGGGCAAACAAAAAATAATAAAATGAAGCCTAATTATATGCAAACTGCATTTACTGTTATATTTAGATTTTTTTGTATTCTCTAAACTTGGCACTTTGATCTGATATTCTGACCCAACAACAAGAGCAGTCATTATTATCATTTTTTGTTCAAACAGGAACTTCTTTTGCTAAGCATGGAAGTTTTATTTATTGCAAACGTTTTGGTACAGATAGTAAAAAAAAAAAAAAAAGGGAAATTACTCTAATTAATGCTAGGGAACTTAATTTGCTTTAAACTGATCTTTCTCATCTTAAACACTACATTTTGAAATTATACTCAATACATAAAAAGCTTGGATTTTTTTTTTAAAGTGTATCACAAGTGAGTCTTGAAGGCCTTGCCTCTCTTGTTTGAATTTGTTTGGAAAGAGGGCAGAAAAGATGCTCTCATCCACACACACACACTGGTCTGAAGACCTCCTGAAGGAGCTTCTTGCCCTGGACAAGTGGAGGGATGAATACAGACTGCCTGAAGGGGGGTGGGGTGGGGGGGGGTAGGATACGTGCGGCTGCCGAGATGAAATTTATCAACCAGAAATAGTTCCAACAACCTTCATGCTTAAATACATTAACTGATCACTCAACTGATCGATCTACAGACACACACACACACACACACACACACACACGCACGCACGCACGCACGCATGCACGCACGCACGCACACACATACACACAGAGTCGGGCACCCACAGAATAATATGATTTCAGATCTCCTTGTTCTTTCTTCTTTGTAGTCACTGAAGACAGGAATGTAAAGAAACGTGAATCCTTGTAAAATGGGATTCGTCCTTTCTTTTTTTTCCCCCCGCCCCCTCGGAAATAATTATCAGTGGACGAGTCGGGGGCGGAGGAGGAGGGAGTCGGGGGGCGGGGGGTGGGGGGGGGAGGCAAATGTAAGTACATGAATTTCCTGATCACATATCACTTTTTTTTTTTAGGTGGGTGGAAGACGGTGTTTGCATGGGGTGGGTGGTTGGTGGAGTAGTGATGATTATGGCCAGAGGGAGGGAAGGCGGGGAGTGGGTATGGGAGGGGAAGGGAGGGGAGGGGAGGGGAGGGAGGGAAGGGGAGGGTCAGTATGAGTTTGCTTTCGTGATCGGCATCGTTGGGATCTCCCAGTGCCTATATGTTCCTCGTATCAGCCGGTCTGGTGGGATGTAGTACTAGGGGGGTCTTGTGTAGTTGGCGGTATGTACAGTTGTTGTCTCTCCTTCTCTCCTTCTTCCCGTTTCTCTGTCTGCTTGCCAGCCCTGCTCCTTCGCTGTGTGTGTGTGTGTGGGTGGGGGGGTGTTCGTGTGTGTGTGTGTGTGTGTGTGTGTGTGTGTGTGTTCATGTGTGTGTGTCTGTCTGTCTGTCTGTCTGTGTGTGTATGTGTTAGTGTGTGTGCTAGTGCGCGCGCGCGTGTGTGTGTGTGTGTGTGTTAGTGTGTGTGTGTGTTAGTGTGTGTGTGTGTATGTGTGTGTGTGTGTGTGTGTGTGTGTCTGTTTGTATGTCTGTGTGTGTGTGTGTGTTTGTGTCTGTGTGTCTGTGTGTGTGTGTGTGTGTGTGTCTGTGTGTGCGTATGTGTGTGTATGTGTGTATGTGTGTGTGTGTGTGTGTGTTCGTGTGGGCCTCTGTGTGTGTGTTTGTGTAAGTGGGTGTGTGGACGGGTGCACGTGTACGTAAAATGCTGCAATGATTTTTTTTTTAAACTGAAATGAATGTGTCCTTAAATATATCACTTTACTGGGTTTGATAATCAAAGATGCGGGGTTTTTTGTTTGTTTATGTGTTGTTGTTTGTTTGTTTGTTTTGTTTTGTTTGTTTGTTTTGTTTGTTTTATTGTTTTGTTTTGTTTGGTTTTGGTTTTAGCTTTGTTTTTTGTTGTTGTTTTTTTGTTTGTTTGTTTGTTTGGTTTGTGATTTTTTTTTAAACTGAAATGAATGTGTCCTTAAATATATCACCTTACTCGGTTTGTTAATCAAAGATGCGGGTTTTTTTGTTTGTTTATGTGTTGTTTTTTGTTGTTGTTGTTTTTTTAGGGGGGGGGGTGTTTGTTTGTTTGTTTGTTTTGTTTGTTTTTGGTTTTGGCTTTGTTTTTGTTTGATTGTTTTGTTTTGTTTGGTTTTGGTTTTGGCTTTGTTTGTTTTTTGTCTGTTTGTTTGTTTGTTTGTTTTTATTGTTGTTTTTCTCTATAACAATACATACTCGCAAATATGCTAGGATACTTAAAGGAAACGAGGAAACATAACATTATATACATCCTACATAAAAAGTTCAAAGTCAAATGTTCAGTTTTTGAAAACACACAGGCATAGTCATTATCAAAGGTATTTTGGTAGGTACACACACACACACACACACACACACACACACACACACACACACACACACACACACACACACACAAAATAATAATAATAATAATAATAATAATAATAATAATAATAATAATAATAAACAAAAAAACAAAAAACGAAAAAAAACCCACGTTTATTCCCAAAGCAGATGCGCACCTTCTACTAGTCTCCTCAGTGTTCGGTTTCAAACCAACCAAGACCAATCCGTCCTTTGGGGAGTCATACCAGGCTTAATTGACGATCCTTTATTTGTGAATTCATATCGAGGTGTTTGTTTTGATTTTCGTGTCGGGCTAACTAACATTTCTCCCCGAAGATTCTCTCTCACCTGATGTAGCCTCGTGTCAAATTTTCACAGAAATCCAGTTCCCAATTTGTACACATACACCCCAGCCTCTCTTTCTCTTTCTCCCTCTCTCTCTCTCTCTCTCTCGCTTCCAATCTGTGTGTGTGTGTGTGTGTGTGTGTGTGTGTGTGTGTGTGTGTGTGTGTGAGAGAGAGAGAGAGAGACCTTTCTCCCCTGCCCCCGCTCTCTGTCTGTCTGTCTGTCTGTCTGTCTGTCTGTCTGTCTCTCTGTCTGTCTGTCTCTCTCTCTCTCTCTCTCTCTCTCTCTCTCTCTCTATCTATCTATCTATCTATTTATCTATCTATCCGTCGGTCTGTCTGTCTGCCTCTCCTTCTGTTTCTCTCTTCGTGTGCGCGCGCGCGCGCGCGCGCGCGTGTGTGTGTGTGTGTGTGTGTGTGCGTGCGTGTGCGTGTGTCGGTGTGTGAGTGTTCGCGTGTGTGTATGTATATGTCGTTTATTACGTCGTTTATTTATCTATATTCTGTTCATCTAAAATGATAATATCAGACTGAAAATAAATATTATTATTATTATTTGTATTATTGTTATTTCTATCATAATGATGATTATCATCATCATTAATTAGAAATCATTTGTGAAAAACAATGGCAGGGGAAGAAATATTCAACTGAAAAGGGGGCGGTGGAGGTGGTGGGGGCGGCGGGGTGGGGGGAATGAAGGAAAAGAGAGAGAGAGAACAGAATGTGGAAAAGATAGAGTACAAAATGTAAAATGGAGAGTGTGAGTGTCAGTGACTGGAGAAAGAAAAACACAATATTGGAAAAACGTGTGTGAGAAGGGGGGGGGGAGGTGTGGGATGCGGTATCAGGACAGAAAATTAATCAATAATCAAATATTGTCATTTGAAAAGAGGATGATGTGGGGACCTACAATAAGCAACCAACTGGACTATTTAACATATAGCAGGCTAACAGTAATAAAGAATATTTTGAAATGCATAACTTTTTCCCCAAAAAATTAACTTTTGTAATTGGTAACACGTGTTCAGTAATTTCTGGAGGCAAAAAGGGTTTCTTTTGTAAACAGCGGGTTAAAAAAACGCGTTATATCGTTAAACAACCCTTGCAAATGCATTCGATATTTTCACAATATTTTGTATATGAGGCATTTAGTAATAACCTAAATGCCTTGCTCTTAACAGCCCTGTCAGTTCATTTAGCATTTAATAAGGCAGAAGTGTTGAATTCTAAAGATAGAAAGGAATTTAGCATATTTCTTTCAACAATACTACACATTTCAGATGATGATAAACGATGAGGAAGTTCAATTGCATTGAAAGCGTTTTTAGCTCCAAGTTTTGCAAGATGATCTGCACGTTCATTAGAAATAAGCCCACAGTGTGAGGGAATCCAGCACATTTCAATATCAGTTCCTCAAAAATCTTATTTCAAAAACGATGTTTTAATCAAAGTTGGTACAACATGATTTGATAGACTGCAGAACTGATTTTGAATCGACACAAAATAAAACATTAATCGAGTTTAGGGGCAAATCAATCACATATGTTAATGCCATAAGAATGGTAATTAATTCAGCTATGTATGTGTATGTGTGTGTTTATAAGTGCGCGTATGTATTTCTAATTTTGTTGATTGTGTATGCGTGTGAGATATTTACATTTCCATGAGGGTGATTTGTTTATTTGCTTCGGAGCACAATTTGTTAATAGCCATTTTCAATAACATATTTCGTCCCGGTGTACAGTTCCGAAGCCAGAACTACCAGCAGGCTGCCGTTCCTTCAGTGGACTGGGGGTGAGAGTGTACAGAAAGAGACAGACAGACAGACAGAGACAGAGAGACAGAGAGTCACGTTGAAGAATCCATCCTGCGAAACTTCCTAGTACCATCTCATTCAACAGCTACTCGCCCAGTGTAATTAAGACAGCATGAAGATTCACCATCATCAGAAGGTGGTGGAAATGGCTTGGGCACGTAAAGCAAAACAAGGTGATGATGGAGTCTCCCGTCGGCACGACGGATGAGTAGGCAGGCAGGCTTATCTGTCGGTGTGTGTCCTCATATGGGAGACGAGGCCGATTCTGGATGTGCAGCACTTCCCACAGGTGTTGCAAGGGAAAACGTCTCCAGAAGATGAAGCATCCTTCGCTCACGCTTCTCCTTAATGGCCAGCGTTCTC
>NC_134885.1:34793330-34828330 GCF_041734735.1 Babylonia areolata | reverse complement strand
TTTCTGTACAATACTGATTTGGTGTTCGTTCAAAAGATGAAAAGCACAACTTTTAGAATGAATTTGTTTTGTGACGATATTATGGGCAATAAGTCACATCACATCAAAGAACCCACGGCAACAAATGGCTTGCTCATTGCAAATTCAACTTTAACAGTAAAAGAAATACATTTGCTGATAAAAAAAAAATCAGAAAAAAGGGTGGCACTGCACTGTGGCTACATGCTACTCACAAGAAGAGCAGCACGTATTTCACAAAGAAAAATATATTGTGACCAAAAGTAATACAATACAATACAATGAGAACAGCAGGATGACTGTCTATTCCTCAAGACTGATCATTCAATCATAATTATGTGCGCACGCACGCACGCACGCACGCACGCACGCACGCACACACACACACACACACATTATCTGAAACCTCTCAAACCCGTTTCTTATTTTCTGAACAAGATGTCTCAGAGATGAACGGGTTCTGGAGTAAAATTGTTTTTGATTTTTGAAATCTTCAGCCTGGAAAGACCGCAGGCGTTGGTCTGAAGGTCCAAGCTCTAGACTTCCTGCTTGAGTAGAGGCTGCTGTCACCTGTAATCAATGTGAGCTTTTCTTCTTTCTTTTCTTTTCTTTTTTTCTTTCTTTTCAGAGTCCCGTCCCTTAACTTTATTAAAACTTTCTGACATCCATTATCATGTACAGTCAATTTCGATTTCTGTGGTGTTGGTCACGGAGAGAGGCAGAGAGATAGATAGAGAGAGAGGGAGAGAGAGAGGGAGAGAGAGGGGGGGGGAGAGAGAGGGAGAGAGAAGAGACAGGCAGGCAGACAGACACAGAGAGAAGATCCACCATATGCACAGACAGACAGGCAGATAGAGGGACTGACAGTCTGAAATTTACCAGCCTTTTGATTTCTGTGTTGGTGATGGAGAGAGACAGAGACAGAGAGAGGGAGGGAGACAGAGAGAGAGAGGGAGAGGGAAAGAGAGAGAGAGACAAACAAGAGACAGGCTGACAGACAGAAAGACAGAGAGAGAGAAGGGTCCACCACAGCATATACAGACACAGACAGACAAACACGGGGAATAGCAGGCCGAAATATACCAGCCTTTTGATTTCTGTGTTGGTGGCGGAGAGAGGCAGAAGAGAGAGAGAGAGAGAGAGAGAGAGAGAGAGAGAGAGAGAACAGACAGACAAGAGACAGGCAGACAGCCACACAGTGAGAAAGATCCACAACAGCATATGCAAACAGACAGACAGAGAGGGGATGGCAGTCTGAAATATACCAGCTGTTGGTGACAGAGAGAGACAGAAAGAGAGAGACAGACAGACAACCAGACAGACAGACAGAGACAAAGAGAGACAGAGGCAGACAGCCACACAGTGAGAAAGATCCACAACAGCATATGCAGACAGACAGACAGAGGGGATGGCAGTCTGAAATATACCAGCTGTTGGTGACAGAGAGAGACAGAAAGAGAGAGACAGACAGACAGACAGAGACAAAGAGAGACAGAGGCAGACAGGCAGACACACAGAGAGAAAGATCCACCTCAGCATTATACAGACAGACAAACAGACAGACAGAAAGGAATGTCAATCTGAAATCTATCAGCCTCCAATGACAGGGAAGGACATGACGGTACTTCCGGTGCAGTGGAAGTCCCTTTGAAAGCTGAATGGTGCCCTGACGAGCGATCAATGCATGCCATAACCGGTGATCAGTATGGTAGTTCCCATCTCTAAAGGTCGTTCCTCACATGTGCGGATGGATGTTGAGGGTGAAAATGAATGTCTGTAGAAAAGAAGAAAGGAAGGTGTTTCTGTGGGTTCCTTCTACAGAATTTTTTTTCCAGAGGACAACGCTCTTGTTGTCATAGGTTCTTTTTCAGTGAGCAAATGCGTGCTTTACACGGAACCTCGGTTTGTAGTCTCATCCGAACGACTAGGAGCTCAGTTCAACTTTCCAGTCAAACGTGGGAGAAAGGGCGAGAGCAGGATTCGAACCCAGACCCTAACTGACTTTGTATTGGCAGGCAAGCTTCTTTACCATTCTGCCACCTTCCTCCCAACGGAAAAAGAAAAGGTTAACACCGCAGCTCACACTACATTAATAAACCCGTACAGAAATTATCACCTGTAATACTCGCTAAGAATACAAGCAGCTACGCACTTGAGCAACAAACCCCCCCAGGCAAATGTATACAGTGATCGAACATTCCTCGATCACATGCCGCTAGACACCCTGGAAATAGGAAAAATGAGCGAAAGATGAGTCATGGCGGGTGCGAGTGAAGATTGAGTTTAATGCTTTATTGAGAGATATAAAAAAAAGAGAGAGAGAGAGAGAGAGAGAAAAGAGGCATATGATAGTCAGTCGTGTCCGACTATGACCATCAGAACAGCAGAGGAGGCAACTGCTGTCCCGACTATGTGGCCTAGAATGTGATTATAGTGGAGAGTGTCTTGCCCAAGTTACATTCCCACTCTCTCGGCCAAGAGGCTTTTAGGACAGTCGGCGCTGAGATGGTTCCCAAAGGCCAACTAGCCCCCAAGGCTGCAGCACTAAGAGCCAGATCAATCCTGCCTCCTAATTTGAGAGTCAAATAGTCCTTCACAAAAGACTAAGCTGTAAATGGTTTTCAGCTGCACTGGAAAAAACATTAATCACTGATGATACAGCTCTCATTTTGCTGATGGGCCTTATCAGAATCAGTAGCAGTAGCTCAAGGAGGCGTCACTGCGTTCGGTCAAATCCATATACGCTACACCACATCTGCCAAGCAGATGCCTGACTAGCAGCGTAACCCAACGCGCTTAGTCGGGCCTTGAGAAAAAAATAAAAAAGTAAATAAATAAAATAAAATAAAATAAATAAAAAAATAGTAGATAAATACATAAAAAATACTACTACTACTAATATTTTTAAAGCGCAAAATCTTGATAAAGTCAACTCTAAGCGCACCAGAAAAAAACAACAACAACAACAAAATGTATCATATAACAGACACATTCTTTGTTTACTCCAAATATTTACCTTCTGCATAACTTTTGTTTGATTATTTGACAACATATTTTCATATTGATATTTTGCTTATCTTTTTTATTTTTATTATTTCAATTCATGTCAGTATTTTACACCAACATTGGGTAAGGCTCTCAATGCCTGACCAGCGAGAAGAGATTGTGTGCATGCTGAGCATAATTGTGCCGTTTTTTTTATGTTGTTTTTTTTTTGTTTGTGTGTTTGTTTGTGTGTTTATTTTGTTTTCTTTCTTTTTTTTTCTTTTTTCTTTTTTTCTTTTTTTTTTTTTTTTTTTTTGTCCTAATCCCGCTTCGCCCCGTCCCGCCTCTCACGCACACCCTTCCAATATTATGGTTTTTTTCTTTCTCCAGTCACTACAACTCACCCTCTCCATTTTAGATTTTGTACTCTATCTTTTCCACATTCTGTTCTCTGTCTGTCTGTCTGTCTCTCTCTCTCTCTCTCTCTCTCTCTCTCTCTCTCTCCTCTCTCTCTCCTCCTTTCTTAGTCCCCTCCCCTTACCCCCCTCTCCCCCTCCCCACACCTCAACCGCCCCCCTTTTCATTCGAATATACAGAAATGTCGATTTCTAATTAATACTAACAATCATCATTATGACAGGAATGATAATAATCCAAATAATACTGATAATAATAATATCATTTATTTTCAGTCTAATATCATCATCTTTGATGAACAGACTATAAATGAATAAACGAATTTTTGACAGCAGATGTGGTGAAGGGTGGAGGAAATTTGTTTAATGTCCCGTCACACATATCGGTGATTGAAGACATTTTGTTAAAGTATTTATGAATACATTTGAGTATTATCGGTTAGAATGGGTGGGAGATGTGGATGAATGGAGGGTTGGGGGAAACTGGGCAAATGAGGGTGAAATGAGGGTGAACTTTGAGAAGAAAAAAAATTTAAATACAATTACAGGAAATTACTCAAAGGACTTCGTAAAAGAGAAGTCGTTAAACTGACAAGCGAAACAACTGATAATGAATGCAAAAAGTCAAAAACATCAACGTTCTCAGTCACTTGTGAAGACACACTTTCGTGTACATAATGCTTCATCAACTACAGTGAAAAATTATATGCTCAAATGTCACGTTACTAAAGCATATGCACCTGACATTAGAACAATACTTGGTCCGTAATGAATTTGATAATAGTCTGAGAGCTAAACTCAGAATTGGTCTGCGAATCGGACCAAAGTCTGAGAGAGTCAACTGACGGGGTTTTAGGGACGATTTCGGCTTCGTGTTAATCGTGGCGTGTAATATTCTGGTAGAAGAGCACCGCTCCTAAAGAGGCCGCCGGTACAATGGCTGAAGTACAGCCACGAACACAGGTCGACGCACAAATGGACCTTGTTGCACTCTCCTACCGATCCACCGCACAAAAAATCCGATTTCACGTCACCAAAACACAGATGTGGTGAAGGGAATGTGGGTCAGTCTGCAGGCTTTGACACCTCCTTAAAGCTGACATTAAACCTTCTGATCTGCTGTTTTTTGCAACGTAAGTAATGTCGTTTCCGCGAAGAAAGGTTTAGTGATTTTTTTTTCCAAAAGAGATAACGGGATGGGAAGCGGTAGTGGGGTTGGGGATTTGGTGCTGAGTGAGAGAAGAGAGAGAGAAGGAGAGAGATAACGATAACGATAACGATTTTTTATTCAGATAAAGGCCAAAGCCCCTTACTGAAGGGGGTGACATTAAAGAAAGATAAATAAGATTTTACATGACACACTATGCATCTTCAACACAAACCAACCAAAAAATATCTAATACAGATGTTCAACAACATTCACGTCGTAACTATTCTCAATCTCTTCAATGCCTCATATATATATATATATATATATATAAATGGCCAAGTTACACAGAGTAGACTCATGTCTTGACGACATGAGCAAATTAAATCTAATGTTAGATGGATCTTTATAATATTTTGGTTGGATTAGTTTTTGTCTGAGGTCACTCAAGGCAGGGCAACATAACACAAAATGTAGCTCGTCTTCCTTACCCAGATTACATAAACGACAAGTAAACACCGAGAGAAGGAGAGAGAGAGAGAGAGAGAGAGAGAGAGAGAGAGAGAGAGAGAGAGAGAGAGAGAGAGAGAGAGAGAGAGAGAGAGAGAGAGAGAGAGAGAGAGGAAAAAACATGGGAAGAATGTGTGAATCTCTTTGATGAGGGAAGTGTAATAAGCAATTTTCACGCTTTATTTTCCATCCATCCCTCAAGGCTGAGATTAAGAGACAGACAGACATAGAGAGAGACACAGAGACAAACAGACAGACAGACAGAGTTTCAGTTTCAAAGAGGTCTCAAGTCGAGCGGACTGATCCATATACGCTACACTACGTATGCTTTTTTTTAAAAGTGCAGAAACGTGACTTTCACAAAGGCCTTGGGAGCCTATGATACGTACCTATAAAACATTAATATAAACAGAAATAAGAAATTAACCCTTTCAATTCCCTTGTGGTATAAACACAGAAAAGACAGTGGCTAAGACCAGCTGGGGATTCCCCGTGCGATGTATAGAAAATATGGCCTATCCTACCACCGAACATTAACAGCAGTAGGTTCGTGGATAACAGACCAATGAATGGTCACCTTTCAGTGACATGGGTTCCCTACCACGCTTGTGCATAAATGCGCTCTTGGCGGTGAAAGGGTTAAACCAAATAAACAGAAAAGTAAAAGAATAGAAATACGATATGAAAGAAAACAATGAAATATAATTAGAAGGTTGATTGAAATAAGATAAGAACAAAAATAAATTCCACGCTAAGTGAACCTGTGCACAAGTGCATACCGACACAAGCATGTACACACACACACACACACACACACACACACACACACACACACACACACGTACGTTGACATACTCACTTACACACAGACACAGACACACACAGACACACAGACACACACACACACACACACACACACACACACACAAATTGTTATTCTGTTGTTCTAGTTTATCATTACTCTGCATATCCCCCTTTAAGTACCATCCCCACCACATTCTCATCTTACACACACACACACACACACACACACACACACACACACACACACACACACACACTAATTAGACAGTCTCACAGATAACCAGCCTCAACCCACCACCCAAACTCATCCTTACCTGAAAGCCACACGCTCTCCACAAAAAAACCAAAACAACCAGAAGGATAACAGTTTCCAGGGAGTACTCCAGCTCAGTAACGATCGTAAATAGTTTCAGACAAGACCGAATGAGAAACGTAACACGACTCACTGAAATATCACGAGGAAAGTACCCGCAACGTGAAACGTCTGCCAGAGCCATCAACAACAAAATTGGATTAAAGGTCCTGGAAACGCACAAAATTTTGGGAAAGAAAAGTTAAGTGGGAGACCTGAGCTCTTTAAAGGGGCTGTACAGACTTCACAATTTTTTTTTTTTTTAACTTTTGTGTTCGTTTTGTTGTTGCTTTGTTGTTTAGTCATATATTAGATATTGAGAGATTATTTAAGACCCTTAGACTTCCATGCCCCTAACAGATCAGCGGACATAGTGACGTTATTACTGATGGCATCATCAAAAGAAGGGAAATGACTCTGGGCGGCTGAAAATTCACACATTTGGTCTGTATGTGCCAGACCCATCAACCACAAAATGGGACGGAAGGCAAGTTGGAAACAACGGAATTTCAGAAAAGAAAAAAAAAGTGAAGTGAAAGACCCTCTTTTGCGCGCTCACACACACACACACACACACATACACACACACACACACACACACACACACACACACACACACACACACACACACACACACATACACACACACTAATTAGGCAGTCTCACAGATAACCATCCTCAACCCACCACCCAAACTCATCCTTACCTGAAAGCCACACGCTCTCCACACAAAAAACAGAAGGATAACAGTTTCCAGGGAGTACTCCAGCTCAGTAACTACTCGTAAATAGTTTCAGACAAGACCGAATGAGAAACGTAACACGACTCACTGAAATATCACGAGGAAAGTACCCGCAACGTGTAACGTCTGCCAGAGCCAACAACAACAAAATTGGATTAAAGGTCCTGGAAACACACGAAATTTTCGGGAAAGATAAGTGTGAGACCTGAGCTCTTTAAAGGGGATGTACAGACTTCACAAAAAGTTAAGGACTATTTGAAAAAAAAAAAAAAAAAAAAAAACCGTTTGTGTTCGTTTTGTTGTTGCTTTGTTGTTTTGTCATAGATTAGATATTGAGAGATTATTTAAGACCCTTAGACTACCATGCCCGTAACAGATCAACGGGCATAGTGACGTTATTACTGATGGCATCATCAAAAGAAGGGAAATGACTCTGGGCGGCTGAAAATTCACACATTAATTTTGGTCTTATCTGCCAGACCCATCAACCACAAAATGGGACGGAAGGCAAGTTGGAAACAACGGAATTTCAGAAAAGAAAAAAAAAGTGAAGTGAAAGACCCTCTTTTGCGCGCGCACGCGCACACACACACACACACACACACACACACACACACAGTAAAAACTTTCGCGCGCGCACACACGCACATACACACACACACCCACGTACACACACACGCACACACATACACATACACATACACACACACACACACACACACACACACACAGTAAAAACTTTCGCGCGCGCACACACGCACATACACACACACACACACACCCACGTACACACACACACACACACACACACACACACACACACACAAACACACACACACACACACACACACACACACACACACACACACACACACACACACACACACACACACACACACACACACACACACACACACATACAGAGTGAGAAGAGAGAGAGGGGATGGAGGTCAAGGGTGGTGGACCTCACCAAACCTGCCCACAAAATTGCATCAGACTGGAGACAACGATGACTGACGTGCATCATTGAGGCCTGACATCCCTGAGTGGCCCTGCTGTCTCACACTCCACCCACCAAACCATCGATCCTTGGGTCCTGGGTTCGATTCTTCCAATATCGGCGCCTGTTAGAATAAGGATGACGATTGTTTGTTGTTTTTTTTCCCCCTGGTCTTCCCTTCAACGTATGTGCATGCATGCCAGTGCATTCAACGTCCTTTCTGACTGACTGACAGAAACCATTTATTGTCAGATTAACTGTTTGTTGTACTGACATTTTCGCAACCATTTGAATAAAATATTAACTGAGCAACACAAGGAAATTCTGATTTAAGGGAAGGTATGATTTAAAAAGAACATATTTAACAAATCAATTTACCAAATTTCATTAACATCATTATCTCAAAAAATATTCTAACGCACACACATACTCACATACGTGTCTCCCCCACCCTCTCCCTACATACATCCGTGCATGCACACAAACGCCCATTATAATTCCCCCACCTCATTCCCCTGCCCACTCACTCACACACACACTCACACTCACACTGTCTCTCACTCTCATCAAATTAAGGTTTCGTAATGTAATCAAGACGACATATTACATGTTAGGGTCGAACAGTTCCACTAATTAAACGTCCTTTCTCCTTCGTGTGACGACACACGCAGAAGATTAAACTACGCAGGTTAAATATCCCCGTGGACAGAATATGCTGCACTGCAGCCTGCCAGGCAATGTGTGGGTGTCTTCAATGACCATGTGCACGCACGTGCGTACATGTGTTTGTTTTGATCGTATTCTTGCGTTAATAAAAACGATGTTTGGGATTTTAGATGAAAACATTACAGTTTCCGTGAAGGTAAAAAGACACACAGACTGAAAGGAGAATGGGGAAAGAGAAAACAGAGAAACAGAGGAGTTTCAGTTTCAGTTTCAGTAGCTCAAGGAGGCGTCACTGCGTTCGGACAAATCCATATACGCTACACCACATCTGCCAAGCAGATGCCTGACCAGCGGCGTAGCCCAACGCGCTTAGTCAGGCCTTGAAAAAAAAAGGTGAATAAATAATAGATAAGCGTACATAAATAAGTAAATAAACACATAAATAGATAAATAATAATTATAATATGAAAAAGGTAGTGATAATAATAATAATAATAATAGTAATAATAATAATAATAATAATAATAAATAAATAAATAAATAAATAAATAAATAAATAAATAAATAAATAAAACAATGATGATAAACAAGCAAATAAATGTAAAACATGAAGACACACATTCACACATACACCCACACATGCATAACAGATATGCGCCAAACATGCAGTTTCACAGATATGAAAGCACAGTCAAATACACATAAACGTGAGACAGAGGAACAGAAAGAGAGTGGCACAAACAAAGAGTTTCGGCCTTCTCCTAGAACAACGTTACATGGTCTGTACATCATGAAATCTAGAAAGATTCCAGCAGACTGGGAGAGACAGGCTAACAACCAGACAGACAGAGAGATAGAGGCAGACAGAGAGACAGAGACAGATAGAGGCAGACAGAGAGACAGAAACAGAGACAGAGAGAGACAGAGAGAGACAGAAACAGAGACACAGAGAGAGACAGAAAAGCAGAGACAGACAGAGAGAGACAAAGAGAAACAGAGACAAACAGGCAGACAGACAGACAGACAGACAAAGAGACGTCCAGACAGACTGACTGATGGCCTATTTACTGGAATGCGAGCTCTCCTTTTTTCTTTCTTTTTTTTTTCTTTTTTTTTTTTGTCTCGCAAAGACCGAAAGACAAACAGAAGACACATCCCCAACATCGCCTGGTGGTAAACTGTCCACCAGCCTTCATTATATAGGACACGACACAACACAACGAGAAGACGACAGGCATCATTGACCTGTCCACGACGCAAGGCAAAAAAAAAAAAAAAACAACAACACGGAACTATGCCATCAATCAAGGGAGATCAGAATGGGACGCACTCAGCAAGCAGCAGCAACAACAACAGCAGCAGTAGCATCAGTGATGGGAGAGGAGAAGGGGAAGAGAGGTGTGGGGGGGGGGAGGTGTGTGTAGGGGTGGGTGGGTGGGAGGAAGGGGGGTTGTGTTGCACCGAAAAAGCTTGAGTGATGGCCTATAATGATGTGTTGTATGTATTGCATCCGAGAGATCGATATTCACGAGCGTGGTTTATGAGTCGGACAGAAATGAATATTCTCCCCCGCCTTCACACAGTCTCCTTTGAAGGGTGCAGTCTTGGTGAGAGAGAGAGAGAGAGAGAGTGTGTGTGTGTGTGTGTGTGTGTGTGTGTGTGTGTGTGTGTGTGTGTGTGTGTGTGTGTGTGTTGTGTGTCGAAGAAGACATTCTTCTACTCAGCAGAGAAAACACACTTGCTCGGCCTGCTCTTCGTTTCTTGTCTGTCTGTGCATCAAGTGTGTATGTATTCCATCTCCAGGTAGTAGGAGATCGTTCCTATCTTAATCCTTTAAGAAGTATTATCCCTTGTAAAAGGGCTGTTAGATGTGTTTCTAGACAATAGATAGTAGTTTTATGGCGTACACTTCCCACATAATGTTCTCAAGGCACCTTACATAAACAATAGTGCATAATAACACGCCTCTGCACATGAAAATACAATACATAAATGTGAATCTATATACACCAAGACAATGCTACAAATTGTAGATGTGAACAATGACATACACGCGCGCGCGCGCGCGATTGCCAGTGCGCTATTTAGATCAATGGAGGAATTGCAGACATGATTCTCAAGTGGGATATATACGCCAGTAGATTTTACATTTCTTCTCCCGCAATTGTTTATTACTTCAGCTTCATCTAACTGTGATGAACCAGCAGAGAGATAGAAAGAGAGAGACAGAGACAGCGCCAGAGAGAGAGAAAAGAAGAGAGAGAGAGAAACAGACAGAGACACAGACAGAGACAGACAGAAAATGAGGAAGAATGCTCCAGAGAGAGGAAAGGGTGGTCTATAGCTCACACCTCTAACTGCTCACAAGATTTACTAGACGCGGGGTATAATAAGAAGACTTATACCCATCCATAATACGTGTGACCAGGCGAGGCATCAACCTAACTGAAATCACACATACCATAAATCACAAGATTGAAAAGGTGATACCATCAGCAGAGGAAAAGACGTGGGAGGTGGGAGCGGAGAGAGAGCTGGGCAAGAAGTAGGTTATACTTAAAAGTCATGTGATGTACTGCTGATCTCCAAGTGCAGGAGATCAATATTCCGGACAAGAACTATCATCCCTCCTTCACTGCCCCTGCCCCTACCCCCACCCCCACGCCCCCACGCCCACGCCCCCAACCCATTTCTATTATAGCTTGCACGACTGTCTTGAAAAGGAGGTCCGGTGAGAGATACGAACTGACTAACTCTCACAAATGGAGAAAGTCTGTACAAATAAAAGGGTGGGTTGTGATGAGAGAAAAAAAAGACTCAGTTTGATACGAAATGTCAACGTTTCCGACTATCTTCGTCGGGGGTGGGGTGGGGGGAAGGGCTGTGATACATGGAAAGAGCAGCGGAGTACAAAACGCAAGACTGCAGAGAAGTTTTGAGTAGGTCTATTATTCAGCAGGGGGGAAAAAAGCAAAGATAGGGCACAGATGTGAGTATACATCGGGTTATGGACATTCAGAGAAAAGGGTCACAGGAGATTACTGCAGAAGAAGAGAGGTCTAGAGTGGGAAGAAGAAGAAAAAAAAAGGCAGCAGCAGCAACAGCAGTAGTTGTCGTAATAATAGTAGTAGTTGGAGAAGGAGGAGGAGGGAGAGTGGTGGTATCGGTGGTAGCGGTGATGGTA
This sequence comes from Babylonia areolata, assembly GCF_041734735.1. Lineage (NCBI taxonomy): Eukaryota > Metazoa > Mollusca > Gastropoda > Neogastropoda > Buccinidae > Babylonia > Babylonia areolata. The sequence goes on along the minus strand of NC_134885.1, from coordinate 34,816,506 downwards.
ACACAAATAACAACAATAATAGGAATTGATATCAAAGTGAAAGGACATAAATTGGGGCGGGGAAAAGGAAGGAAGAAAGTCTTTATCTCCACTGTCGTACTCAGCACAGTCCCTGAGCAAAAGGACCAATGGTCAGAAAAGTTGACACTTCTTATCAAAGTGAGTCTTATGTCACAGAGTTTTATTAGCATATACAGACTTTTTTTCCCCATTTGTCAGTTGAGTTTTATTAGCATATACAGACTTCCCCCCCCCCCCCCATTTGTCAGTTTTATACCCTGAGCAGTCATCGTTTGTTTTATCGCCGTGACAAAATGCAGCATGTTTTTTTTTGCCTGTCGTCCAGTGTTACAATATGTTTTTTGGTTGTGGTCCATAATGATATGGTTACGTTTCGTATAATTATGACTGACTGACACCAGCTTTTGTTAAGGTTACGTTTGGTTGTTCTGCATGTCTTCAAAGTCTTTGCTGAACGGTCAATGGATTAATCATGATAATGGCAACGATGATGATGATAATAATAATGGAGATGATGGTTATGGTGATGATGATGATGGTGATGATACTACAACAACAACTCCTACTACTACCATTAATAATGATGATAATAATAATGATTATAATGATAATGGGAGGACCTTGCAGATGACCGCAACAGCTGGAGAAGCACTCTCAAGAATCAGCTACGGATTGGTGAGGACAAACTGTCAGCTGCTGCAGCAGAAAAGCGAGCTCGCAGAAAAGGGTCGGCAGCCAACAGACCAGCATCAGCTTACACATATGACCGCTGCGACAGAGACTGACTCTCTCGCATCGGTCTCCACAGTCACAGGCGACGCTGCTTGGTCAAAGCAGACAGCCCAATTAGATATTAGGTCGGATATACCCTATCCATGGTCAGCCATGACCGAAGGAGGCCTACTGATACTGAATGACAATGATGATAACAATAATGATGATGATGATGATAATAATAATAATGGCGATGACGACGACGACGATGATGATGAAGTGATTGCGCCTATTCTTTAAACAGGGTTCTAGAGTGATATTTAACCTCACTGAAGCAACAGGACTGGTCATTCATTATTTTAACCTGGAAATCAGGACACTCTTAGTTATGGCCTGGCTGTTCAACCTTTTTGAAAACCTTTAGTTGTCAAACAAATGGTTTTCCTCGATACTGTCCATATTTCCATTGTCACGTTTTCACATCTTTGAAACATAGTCAGCTGCTGTCTGACTGGTGCAAGTCAGACGGCTATCGTCACGGAACAGAAACTGTATTTCTTCTGTACATTTCTTTTGGTGCATTGCTTGTTTATAATGATGTGGACCGGATACTTACATAGCGCCTATCCTCGGTCAGAGACCAGGCTCTAAGCGCTCCACAAACACGGAGTCATTTGCCCAACCGGCTGCCTACTTGGGTGGAGCCGACTGACAACTGCCATTGGGCGCTCATCATTCGTTTCCTGTGTCATTCAATCATGTTTCAGTCACGTACACATCACACTAACACAGACACGTAACACTTTACGCGTATTAACGTTTTGTTTATTTACCCCCGACATGTAGGCAGCCATACTCCGTTTCGGGGGGGATGTGCATGCTGGGTATGGTCTTTTTTTTTCCATAACCCACCCAACGCTTTAATGCATTACAGGATCTTTAACGTGCGTATTTGATCTTCTGCGTGCGTATACACACAAAGGGTGTTCAGGCGCTAGCAGTTCTGCACATATATGTTGACATGGGAGATCGGAAAAAAATCTCCACCCTTCGGGCACTAGCACGTCTGCACATATGTTGACCTGGGAGATCGGAAAAAATTCCACCCTTTGCCCACAAGGTGGGACGAGGATCGAACTCAGGAAACTCGGGCGAGATTCCAGCACTGTAATCATTTGACCACCACACCCGTCGTGCAGGGCACACTATGATGCAGTCAACATTTGACAGAGGAGTTTTCAAACAATTGTTCAGAACAATTGTAAAATTCTTCAATCAATTTTACGAACAATCATCATTTGTTTTGATATTGTTTTCATGGTCTTGTATCTTGTGGTCATTTTTCCACCTGTTTTGATATTTACGTATGTGATCTATTTGTAAACGCCTTGGGGTTATTTTTAAAATTAGGCGTAAATGCTCATGATAATAATAACAATAATAATGATGATAATAATAGTAATAATAATAATGATTATGATAATAATAGTTTCGATTACTCAATCCAGTATCCGGTCCAGTAAATCGGTCAAGTAGACTACCAATGACTTTTACCCACCAAAGATGTACCGCTTTTTTTCCTTTCTTTTTTTTAATAATAACACGGAACCTAGGAATGCACGATCTTCAGGGACTCGTTCCCCTTTCCGATCCAGGTTTCTCCTGCGTTCCCTCGGGCTTTATAACCTTGGTGAAATTGCAGTCGCTTCTAGTCAGTGGTGTCCCTTCCTCTGATTCTGTCCCTTGGATTCCAATCCGTCTTGGCCCCCCCCCCCCCCCCCCTTCATCTTGTGGAATTCTTCTCGGCAATCAGCTACATCGTGGCGCCTTGAAAGGAATGACACTGCCCCTCCGGACAGAAGCGAGTGGGCCAAAGGAAGTGATGGCTGCGAGTGCGATGTCTTTCTCTTAGAGTGACCTGGCTATGATGAATGCCTGTGTGGTAATCCCTAGGGATGTGGGGTGGGGGGTGTGGGGGGGGTGATCCCTGTTCACGACTGCACTTTTTCTGGTACATTGTGAAGTAGTCTTATACTTCCTCCTCTTCCTCCTTTTTACACACCCCCCCCTCCTCCTCCTCTTCTTCTGCTTCTTCCTGTTCCTGTTTCTGTTCCTATTTGTTCTTATTCTTCTTTGTCGTCGAGTGCATTTCATCGTATGTCATTATGTCATGAAAATTAGTCCTCCTCCTCCTCCTCCTCTTCCTCTTCTCCTTCTCCTCCTATTTCTTCTCCTTCTTCTACTTTTTTTCTTTTCTTTTCTTCATTCCTCTTGACTTGTCATGAGGTGGGTGTTTTTTCATGTGAACCATCACTGTTTCTCTTTGTGTCATTGTTTGCCCGTTCTTTTGTCTGACTGTCTCTCACTTCTACGATTTGTCAAATTCAGACTTTTCATCTATAAGAGAAAAAAAAAAGTGGCGTAGTTGTAAAAACGATAAATCATTTATCGCAACATTTTTATTCTTAAGCAAGGAACACTTTTCTCATGGTATAAACGGTTCACGACATTGGGAATAAAAAAACAACAAGATTATGATAAACAGACAGATATATAAATGTTAGCAGATGGATAGATAGATAGATAGATAGATATAGACTGATTTTTTTAATTTATTTTTTTTATTAATCTTCGGCTGCTATGTTTAATATAATCCAGTTTCTGGTAAATATGCATCAATGTGAGACAGTTCGATCGTCAGGCTGCCTTCTCTCTGTCTCTGTCTCTCTCTCTGTCTCTCTCTCTCTGCCTCACCCTGCCTCTCTCTGCCACCTCTCTATGTCCATTTCACTCCCCTCTCTCTCCCTCTCTCTCTCTCTCTCATTCCCTATCTCAGTATCTCTCCATTCAGTGCCGACGCAGGGTGAACGTTGTGCCAAGTCTAACCTTCCCACACTATCTCCATTCTATGGGTTTATTATCTAAGACAGTCAGTCGTGTCCGACTTTGACCATCAGAAGAGCAGAGGAGGCAACTGCTGTGCCTACTATCTGGTCTATAAATTGATTATAGCAGAGAGTGTCTTGCCTACGTTACGTCCCCGATCTCTCGGCCAAGAGGCTTTTAGGACAGTGGGCGTTGGGATGGTTCCCAAAGGCCAACTAGCCCCTAAGGCTGCAGTACTTTCTTGTATGGTTACTGCCCCTCCTGACCTGATAACCATCAAGTTTCAGTTCTCAGTTTCGGTAGCTCAAGGAAGCATCACTGCGTTCGGACAAATCCATATACGCTACACCACATCTGCCAAGCAGATGCCTGACCAGCAGCGTAACCCAACGCGCTTAGTCAGGCCTTGAGAAAAATAATAAATAAATAAATAAAATAAAATAAAATAAAGATAAAAATAATAAAATAAATAAATTAAATAAAATAAGTTTAAAAAAATTAAAATAAATTTATTAACTTTTTTTTTCTTTTAAATGGAAACAATCCTCCCAATACGTTCCAAGCAAACGTTGACACCACACAAACGATTCGATCCACACAAACCTTCTCCACCATCACTCCCAGGAAAACGCAGAGGGTAACGTGAAGAAACCCAATATCCCTGTGTTGGAAGGCCTTGCCTCACATTTTTTGCTCTGGGGAAATGTGACCAGATAAATAGTAAACGTCGCGCAGCCCAGACGACACGTCTGCATAGACCGAATTACAATCTCAGAAGAAGAAAAATATATATATAAACAAATAAATAAATAAATAAGTTGTCTCGGAAGTATGCTCTGGGGAAATTTCTGACGGTGACCCAGACACTGCTCGTTCAACTATGACTCAAAAATTCATAAATATTTTCAAGAAATGGGAAAAGAAAGGCTCAAGATGCTGAAGAATTGTTGCTGAAAGATTTTTTTTAATGTACCTGTCAAAGTGGCAGACAGAGACTTGTATATTCTGAACTTCATTCCTAAAGTCTGGTAGAAAGCGATTAAAAACACGAAAATGGGGAAACAGAAACTTTATTGTTTATTTCGTAGAACCATCACATCGCTCGAAAATTGTGCGTTGACATAATGCTGATGAAACAAAACGTCATTCTTATACAGCAATTAGGTACATAAAAATGTATACTATGGATACATGGTGTGTATACTGTGTGTGTAAAGTGTGCATGGTATTGCTGGTGAGGGGAAGTTCGGAGTTTGGAGTTTCATTTCTGGATTTGTTTGTTTGTTGGGTTTTTTGTTCTTACTGATGTTTGGTTTGATTTGTGTTTTTTCTTTATTCCTTTGTTATCAGTGTAGGGTCATATTACCGGTATGTTGATGGTTTTTTGACTCACTTGTGTAAACAAAGTGAGTCTATATTTTAACCCGATGTTCGGTTGTCTGTGTGTGTGTGTGTGTGTGTGTGTGTGTGTGTGTGTGTGTGTGTGTGTGTGTGTGTGTGTGTGTGTTTCTGCCTTACAATATGTAATCCGTGTCTCTCCAGTGTTACACATGAACTAGCAAAACACTCAGACTGGTCTTCTCAGCACAACGTGCCTGTATTAATGATGAAGAGGGAGGAGGACGGCGATGATGATAATGATGATGATGATGATGATGACTATGCTGCTATGGAGGTCCATTTAGGTTTTGGGACCTCGTAGCAAGGCTGTACTCTACGCTTCCTGTCATAATGATATCCCGGCATAACCCCGAATTTTGTACAGCACTTAAAGCTTGGACTCCGACCGAGGATAGGCGCTATATATAATAAGTATCCATATCAAATCAAAATAATGGCGCGCAGGCTGGTGGTGGTGTTCTTGTCTATCTCCATATGGTCTGAGTCTTGCTATTGCAGCTGCTGTTATTGCGATCCTTGCCACGACCTCAGGATTCGAACCTTCATCTAATGTCATGGAGCCAAGACGACTTTATATAATAGCCTATGTGCAGGACGACAATTACAGATGCTGCAACAAGAGGCTCTGTTACGGCGTACGTGTGCCAGTTTAACGGCTGACCATATTTATGCCCACACACCTACCAGCTTCGTCAGGGCATAGAGATCGTGTTGGCTCAGAGCTATTGTCTAAAAGTAATATAACTGAAATATGATTTTCTCGTGTCAGAGAACAGAAAACAGCCCGCAAAACAGATTGGGAAGTCTGTTCTAAAACTGTTTGCAACAGAGATTGCGACATTGTTTTTAACATCAGTGCGCAGATTTTGGTTTTTAAACACCAAAGCCTGGCACACTGAGTCAACAGGAGACAGACAGAAAGAAACAGAACGTGAGTGCGAGCCAGACAGCAGGAGACAGAGACCAGTGGAGTAAAGGGGAGAGAGAGAGGATGATAAGCACACACAGACACACAGACAGACAGACAGACAGACAGACACACACACACACACACACACACACACACACACACACACACACACACACACACCCGTCTAATATCACTAAACAATGAAAAGACGTTAAACTAAACTGAACTAAACTAAACACAAACACACACACACACACACACACACACACACACAAACACACACACACACACACACGCACGCACGCACGCGCGCGCGCGCGCACTGATATGACCGACCAACCGACCAAACAACCAACTTTCTCTTTCTCTCTCTCTCTCTCTCACACACACACACACACACACACACAAGCGCGCGCGCGCGTACACACAAACACACACACATACACACACGCGCGCGCGCGCACGCACACATACATACTCATAACACACACACACACACACACACACACACACACACACACACACACACACACACACACATTCAAACAATACACTATGCATCAGTATGTATCGGGTAACGTATCGTTCCTTTAAATCCTTGCGGGAGAAACTGTCCTTACAAGTCACCCGAGAAAATAATATTAATGCCGGTAGTTTTATCTCCGCTTGCATAGCTTGGATTTAACCGCAAACATGTCAAGTTTCACCTAGTACTAAGAGGAACATGAACTTGAATCAGACGTTTGAGGCCTGTGAAGGCCTGTTCGTCGTTCAATTAGATACAGTATACCAGCATGCGTGGCCTAATGATAGCGTACTGGATCATAAATACTTGGAGAGTTGGCCCAATGAGCGTCTAACCTAGTCTTGAAAGATGATATGGTTGGGGCAGTCACAACACTGTCTGGCAAACCATTCCATTTATGAACGACCCGCTCATTAGTCCAGCCTCCGGCTAAATCAAATTCAAAATAAAAAATTCAGAATTAAAAATAAATTAGTTATTGATAAATTACAGTCATTTGAAAAGTAAGAACATTAACCATATCATTGAATATTTACGTGGAGAACAACGAAATACAACCGCCTTTTTTCTTTCTTTTTTTCACAAATGTCTGTCATCATGCTTGTTTTCAGGAAGCCACACCGAAAATGAAGAAGTGACTTTGCAAAATGAGCACAAGTTGAGACTCCTATAACGCAAAAGATACTCAAACATTCCCCATGAAACGATACGAGAAAAGAAGACGATAATGACAAAAGATGAGAAAAAAAAATTGTGAAGAAAATTTTTGTTCTTTAATTAAAAACAAGCGAAAGGCATCGTATTTATTTGGACCCGACCCTTTTCCAAAACATAAAATCTGTTCAGTCATGACAGAGACCGTCATAGGGAAATACAGGCCTGCAAAACTTTTCAAAATATGTGAAGGTTCACAGTCAGAGCATTCTGGCTCGACAAAACGTCCAAAACTATATGAATAGTGACAGTTAGGCGAGGGGGTTAAAACGGAACTGTAGGCTCGTAAAAACTGTCCAGCAGACATATACACCGAGTCTGTCAGATAACCGCCAAGATCTCTAATCCACAGCTCTCCACGTTCAGCATGGCAGCTTAGAGGGTCAGGTATCTCCGAACCGGCAGATGCTCTGTTGTCTTTACAGAGGCTCTGTTACGGCGTGTGAGACAGTTACGTAGACCATAAGCTCCACACCTACAGTCTTCGTCAGGGCATAGAGATCGTCACGGCTCAGAGCTGACACACCTGGTGTGTGTTATGACTGTGTGGAAGCAGTCTTTAAGAGCTTTGTTTCGATTATCCATGGATTCTTATGATGGTTCTTGTTGACAAATAAAGAGAAAATATGGGATGGACTGGATGGAGTGTATTTTGCTACAGTCAAGAGAGGGGGGTTAAACGGAAATCCAGGCCCGTAAAAACTGTCCAGCAGACATATACACCGAGTCGATCAGATAACAGCCAGGATCTCTAATCCGCAGCTCTCCACGTTCAGCATGGCAGCTTAGAGGGTCAGATGTCTCCGAACCGGCAGATGCTCTGTTGTCTTTACAGAGGCTCTGTTACGGCGTGTGAGACAGTTAAGCTGACCATAAGCTCCACACCTACAGGCTTCGTCAGGGCATAGAGATCGTCACGGCTCAGAGCTGACACACCTGGTGTGTGTTATGACTGTGTGGAAGCAGTCTTTAAGAGCTTTGTTTCGAAAATCCATGGATTCTTATGATGGTTCTTGTTGACAAGTAAAGAGAAAATATGGGATGGACTGATGGACTGTGTTTTGTTACAGTCAAGAGAGGGGGGTTAAACGGAAATCCAGGCCCGTAAAAACTGTCCAGCAGACATATACACCGAGTCGATCAGATAACAGCCAGGATCTCTAATCCGCAGCTCTCCACGTTCAGCATGGCAGCTTTGAGGGTCAGATATCTCCGAACCGGCAGATGCTCTGTTGTCTGTACAGAGGCTGTTACGGCGTGTGAGACAGTTAAGCTGACCATAAGCTCCACACCTACAGGCTTCGTCGGGGCATAGAGATCGTTACGGCTCAGAGCTGACACACCTGGTGCGTGTTATGACTGTGTGGAAGCAGTCTTTAAGAGCTTTGTTTCCAATATTATGGATTTCGTATCATTATTTTTGTTTTCCACCAAAACACCATCAGCAAGAACAGGTGGGATGGATTAAAGGTAGATTCTACAACAGGTGGGATGGACTAAAGGTAGATTCTGTGATCAAAACACCATCAGCAAGAATAGGTGGGGTGGATTAAAGGATTCTACAACAGGTGGGATGGATTAAGGGTAGATTCTACAACAGGTGGAATGGATTAAAGGTAGATTCTGTGACGAGGCATAGTGTACAAGGTGCATTTGTTTTGGGAACACTAAAAACAAAATAATTCAATGCAATGGCGATACAATCAACTGACATGATCTCACAAGGTTACGTCCATAAACTATTCTGTTTAACTCCTTTACCCAGTTAAGGAACGAAAAGAAGAAAAAAAAAAACCAGTCCAACGCCGCTCCTATCAACAGTGGGGTAAAAAAAAATCTCAATCAGTTTTGCTAAAAATAATATTCATTTTACAAAATCAAACAAGTTTAAAAACATAGAACGTGGACCCTGCAGAAAAAGAAATCAGACAAACGAAGACTTTTTTTTTTTTTTTTTTTTTTTGAAAGATTGCCTGGCATAATTAACCTTCTTCTTACGCAGAATCTTTAAGAAAGCAAGGAACTGTTATTTTTGATAGATTACATGCTCAGCCTACAGTTTGATCCTATGAGTTGGGATTGTTATTGTCGCGGTGATGTGAAGATGCACCAGCCACTTCAAAATCTCTGAAATATAAAACCGTGATAGATTTGGAAGTGCTGCTTGAATATCCCAAAATTTGACATAACCATTTCAACTCTCGTGTTTTACGAAAAACGAATGTTATGCCCATACAGCCCACGACCAAACTGATGCAAGCTGTATTGTTTACGATGAAAACCGCGCATTTCTTACCTCAGACTTTAAAAACAGGTCTCGTTGCAGACGAAACAACCGTTTCCGAAGTTCAAACCGGGAGAAGCCAAAGTGTCACAGAACATCAAATCTTTGTTCTCGACGTCACAAAGTCCATGCAATTCTTCACCTTGATCTTTATGTGACATGTTGACAGGCATCCACTTCTGGCATAAAACAGTTGAAAAGGAGAGTACACACACACACACACACACACACACACACACAAGTTGCAAGTTGCAAGTTGCAAGTTTTAATTATCCTTTCACTCCTATTGGAGTATGGAGGATTACTGCAAAATACTCTTTTCGTGCCCAGAACAAACATTTCCAAATACACAACAATGTCACATAAAAGTTGAGAAAACACAAATGTCTTTTAACTCCAAAAGTATAACTAGGCAACATTTGCAAATCTAATCATCTTACTTACAGCTAAAATGTCTTTTTTGCCTCCTTTGAGCATATTACAAAAATTAAAAACCGATTTTGGAGACAAATATTTTTTAGGAACATATCTATTTCGTAACTGATCATAACTGGGACATTCCATTATAAAATGAAACTCATCACCAATCACAGACATGTTACAAACCTTACAAAACCGTAACTCTCGTGGTATGCCTTTGTGTCTCCCTGTTTCTATTTCCAGCTTATGATTACTACTTCGAAATCTGAAGAAGCTGATAGCATAATTATCAGGCATTTGACTTATATATTTTTCTCTACCAAATCCACTTTTGAAATTTCGATAAAACAAACATTTACTACTCGCCTCTAGAGCATGTCTCCATAGATTTTGAAAACTATCTCTCAAGGCAATGTTGACATTCTTGCAGAAAGATTCCCTCTCCAAGAAGAATTGAGCATCCCAAACACAGTCATACCCTGCTTCTATTAAAATTTGTCTGATACAACTCATCCATTTTGAAGAATAAATACCATTTCGATATAAGTCAAGTAATATCAAATATATTTTCCCAGAATATTTTTCTGTGTTTGATATTACTAAGCTGGTCCAAAATCGAACTAATCTCATTTTCACTAACACACTAATTGGATAAATACCAGTTTCTCCATAAACAATTTGGGTCATAGTATTTCTGTTCAGTTTGAACAAGCGTTTCAAAAATTTCAATTCTAATCTTTCAAGTATATCTACATTTTCATAACCCCATATTTCTGCACCATACAACAAAATAGGAACAATCATAGACTGGTACATGTCCAGAATGATATGTAAAGGTAAATCTTGATTTCTGGCTGACTGAAGTAGGAAAACATAGCTTTTTGGCCCTGTTCATAAATCTTTTTTTTTTTTTAGCTTTTTTTTAGCACACACACACACGCACGCACGCACGCACACACACACACACACACACGGAGAGAAATGAATGAACAAAGAAACCAAAAAGACTCATAATGTAGGTAGTACAACCGTCTCTGAGGCTGTCAGCGGAAAACAACTGCTCACCTCTGCAAGACCAGACCGTGACCACGTCAGTGAACAAGTGTTCACCTCACTGTCACAGCACTGCGAGGAAAGTGACTGTTTGTCCCACGCTGTTTTGTTGTTTTACAACCCCACGCTTTCTCTCACACACACTTTCTCTCAGAGCTGAGCCTCGGTATCTCCATATTTCTCCTCTCCTTCCGTCTCTCCACTGGTTGCATGTTTCTGATCAATACACCATAAGCTATTCACTGACTTCTTTCTTGCAGTCAGCGGGTCTGACCCAAAGTATCTTTCTGAACTCCTCCCATTATTATCTATACTCCAAGTTGCCAACCCTGTTCTTCTTCTGATACTTGACTTCTCAGGATACCTCATGTCGGAAGTAAGACCTACGGACACATGCTTTTTTTTTTTTTTTAAATCGCCAAAAACGTGGAACACACTCCCTGAAAACCTCCGACATTCTGATTCCCTCACTTCTTTCAAATTATTTTGGTCTCAAAACTCACCTCTTCCCTCAGCACTAAGTTTCGTTGTGACAGGTCCGCTCCTTTGCGTGTTGTGTGCTTGACTATGTGTGCCACTATGTGTGTGGCATCGACGTGTTTCCTGCATATGAATATTCTGAAGTGGATACTTAATTAACTGGAATGAACATTAAAGAAAAACGGATCAGATGTGGCGTAGTGCTGGGGATGAGACTGTACTTGTTTCTGAACAGATCATGCTTGGTTTGATCCCCGTAGCAGGCCTGATGTTTGTTTGTTTTTTGTTGGTTTTTTTTTTGTTTTTGTTTTTTTTGTTTTTTATCTTACCAAGCTTATCAATACAAGACCAATTTTAACGATTTTTTTTTATCTCCCCCCCCCCTTCCCACCCCACCCTCATATGATTCCTTTATTGGATATAGCGTGTGTACACAAGTGAGTCTTGAAGGCCTTGCCTGTCTTGATTTTTTGTTTGTTTGTTTTTTTGTTTTTTGGGTTGTGGGGGGGGGGGTCTTTTTTTTTTTTTTTTTTTTTTTTTTTTTCATGTAAAGAACTGAAGGATGAGGATGGTGACAGTCACAAGATATGTTTGTATGTATTGTATTTTTGTATCTTTCTTCTTTTTTTTTATCACAACAGATTTCTCTGTGTGAAATTCGGGCTGCTCTCCCCAGGGAGAGCGAGTCGCTACACTACAGCGCCACCCATTTTTCTTTCTTTTTTTCCTGCGTGCAGTTTTATTTGTTTTTCCTATCGAAGTGAATTTTTCTACAGAACTTTGCCAGGAACAACCCATTTGTTGCCGTGGGTTCTTTTACGTGCGCCAAGTGCATGCTGCAAACGGGACCTCGGTTTATCGTCTCATCCGAATGACTAGCGTCCAGACCGCCACTTAAGGTCTCGTGGAGGGGGAGAAAATATCGGCGGCTGAGCCGGTTCTTCCATGTTTGAGTGTGTCCTGGCATCCTCTCGTCTGATAAAGTCCTTTAAGTAATTTTCTGTAACTGTATTTAGAGGGGTTTCGGGGGGGGGGGGGTTGTTTGTTTGTTTTTCTTCCAAATGTCACCTACATTTTTACCCTCATTTGCCCAGTTTCTCCCAACCCTCCATTCATCCACATCTCCCACCCCTTCAAACCGATAATACTCAGATGTATTCATAAATACTTAACAAAATGTCTTCAATCACCGATATGTGTGACGGGACCTTAAACAAAATTCCTCCTCCTCGTCTGATAAATATAGGCATCGGCAGAGGCGAGATCAGGAAAATAAAGCAACACCATCATCTGACACTGGTACATGGACTTCTGGTGGAGGTCCTACCATGAGCACCCATTGCGGACCATTGGTCAGTCAGTGGGTGATTTTAATCACTGCATCTTGATGCTTATAGATTTTCAACTATTGGCCTTCTATGTATTTTATAGTCTCTTTTTATTTACTTACCTATTTGTATACTTGGTGAATTTATTTAATTTCATTTTTGTGTTCACTCACTCACACACACACACACACACACACACACACATATATATATATATATATATATATATATATATATATATATATGGATGGTTTACATAATAGTGTATCGGTATATATGTATGTATATGAAAATTAACAAATAATGAGGCCAGGAGATGAAATGATTAACAAATAGTAAAGAGTGGCAACTCTCTCCATTCACAAGGCACACAACTTCAAGTCAGTGCTGCCTACACTACCGTATGTATATATGTGTTTGTATGTATATATGTATATATATATATATATATATATATATATATATATATTAATAGGTTCTCAAACCCTGATCAGTGTGTTGGGTCAATTCGTAGGTCAGGAGTCTGCTTCCATTCCGTTAACAGATGGTGAATGTGCTGTAGCGTATATGGATCAGTGCACACGCTTAGACGCCCCCTTGAAGCTGAAAGTGAAACTGTGTGAAAAAGAAAAAACCTCAAGCCCTCACAATGCCCGTCACAATCACACTGAATAGACTTTGTACAGAGTTCAGACTGACATTGTAACATAATGTTCAGTTTAAACCGAAAGCACCCAAACTTATCACTCTTCTTTCTATTGCTGCCCGCTTGAAAATAAACTCCTGATTTCATGCAGCTACTTTACAAAATCTTTATTCTGCAAAACACGTACTCTCCGAACGTGGCACACATATCCTGACTTGCAGAACTAATATCCATTTCCAGTTCCAGTGTAAAAAGCTGGCACTATCCATTTCAATGACCGGGTCAATAGATACAATTTCTAATCAGATCAGGGTAAGATGTTCAGCTCTCCACAAACTTAATCCGTCTGAGCATACAACTTCTAATCAGATCAGCCTAAGATGCTCAGATTACTATGAGCCTGAATCCGTCTGAGCTCCAAGTTTCATTTGACCAGGATTCTTGGAAAAGACAAATCTCTGAGATTTCCCCTTGCACCCCCTCTTGGCATGGTGTTTCTCTTATTCCTTTTCTGGATCTACCACCACAGCGGTACATACATACTTACATCCTCAGACTTTCTTACTGGTGGCCTTTTGCCCTCTGCGGCTTTTCATCAGGGTGAGTTCTATCTGGAAACACAAACACGGGCATGACCGCCTGCTAATAAAACCGCCGTCTATTGACCAGAATCAAGTGACCAGGGGAACGACCGTGGTGTGTGAACTGCTGTCCTTGGCTACTCGGCTGGAATGTCAGGAAGTGGCTGGGATGAGCGTCTTCACGTTGATTGAAGCCCTGCTCTATATCTGGTCTGCTTGTCGGCGGCACAGATGAAGTTTCTGATGGACTGGAATTTGATGCTCTCTCTCTCTCTCTCTCTCTCTCTCTCTCTCTGTATGTGTGTGTGTGTGTGTGGGTGTGTTTTCAGTGAATGTAGGTTAGCCGGGACAGATTGGAAGAATAGGCTATGCCTAAAATAATTTACTGCTGTGATGCCCAGAAAAGATTACGAGACTGTCGTAATTCCTGACATTCTCTGGTAGAGATGTTTTTCTTTGTGCCCTTCCTAATTCTCCCACATCACTGGTGTGTAAACCTGGTGTGGGCTGCTGACCGATGTATATATATATATATATATATATATAAAACCCCTTGGATTAGGTTTTGTTTGCTCTTCCTGTGTCTCTGTCTCTATATATCTTTCTGCAACTTGTTTATCGCTCGCTGTGTCTGAGCCCACACCCACCGCCCCCCCCCCCCCACCCCCCCCCCCCCCTCTCTCTCTCTCTGTCTGTCTGTCTATCTGTCTGTCGTATTTTTTTAAATTTTTCCCTCTTCCACCAACTCATCCGCTACTTCTTTTTATAAGATGACTCGGATGAATAGATGAATACGAGTTCATTCATGACATGCACAACCATAAGAGAATAAACGTGCAAACACATTCACTGAAAAGATACAGACAGACCGAAATACACAGACTGACAGACATGAAGAGAAAGGGAAGGAGAGATGTGGTTTTAAAATGCCCATAAAAACAAAGAGAACCAAATCAAACTGGTAATCAGAAACGCTGCAGCTTTGCAAATAGATGTGACTGACCCTCTTTGCGAACTCCAGATCAACCACAATCCTGGAGCCAGCTGCATTGCTCGGACGAAGAGCCTAGTATGGTCGTAACCCGCTACTGTGTGCAGTATGGAACTGACCAATGTCGTAGCTCGGTCAACGTAGGCATTTAGTCACGTGTTACTGTCAAAAAGTTAGAACCAAGCAATTCAACTGGCTCAAGGAGCATAAACTGCAAGTGAAATGGGCATGTGGATTTCATTTTGAACACAAATTAAATGCCTTGTGTGTTTTACCAACAGTTGTAACCTCTCTCCCTTTTGATGAAATGTAATGCGCTGGGGAAAAAAAACATGTCCTTAAGAGCCCCATGACCATAGCCTGTACGTCTCATTCAACTGAAATACGTTACTGCTTTGGCAGAATGTGAATAAAAACTTCTCCAACAGAAGTACAGCTTCAGACGTATCTGATGATAGTGTTGTTGAAACAGAAGGACAGAAAATGAAATTATTTCCCGCAGGGTAAATGCTAACTGGATGCACAAAAGAAAGGAAACGTCTCCTTGCTTTGAAGAAGAAAATGCCAGTAACGTCACAGAATAAACGCTTCAGGATGAACTGCACATGTAGAATAACTGGTTAGTAGTCACAGAATGAATTCCCTGTATCGTTCACTTTTTTTTAAGGTCAATGGTGTTATGGATGACAAAATGCTGACTCACCTTCAATAGACTACTGTGGCCTGCCAACACCTATACCCTTGAGAAAGAGTCGAAGACTTGAAACGTTGTTTTATCTTTAACTTAGAGTACTTTTTGATTTCTTCTTCTTCTTCTTCTTCTTCTTCTGCGTTCGTGGGCTGCAACTCCCACGTTCACTCGTATGTAAACGAGTGGGCTTTTACATGTACGACCGCTTTCACTCCGCCGTGTAGGCAGCCATACTCCGTTTTCGGGGGTACTTTTTGACTTAAAACAACATATTGTTATTTTCAACTTCGGTGGAGTTGTGCTATCTGGTCAACTGGTTAGATGAAGGACTGATTTCCTCGTGAACTGTTTCGCTTCCTAATGGTTTCCCTCCTGATCGTTTCCATCCCCAAACGGCCACTGTCTTCATCCCTTCACGATAAATCACCCTGTCCACATGTCACATGACTCATGGTTTTATGTGGCGAGCTGCTGCGTGCTTTGAAGAAAAGAGTGGAACGAATGCTGTTTTTGTTGTTCGATATCAAATGACCCATGTCCAGTTTCTGCATAGATGCTTTATGTCAATGATTCGATGCATATAAGGAACTAAGCGTTTGAGTTCTGTATGTGTGTGGGGGCGGAGGGAGGGGGGCGAGGGTGTGTGTGTGGGTATATATATATATATATATATATATATATATATACATATGTGTGTGTGTGGTTCTCTCTCACTCTCCCCCCTCTCTCTCTCTCTCCCTCTCTCTCTTTCTTTCTCTCTCTCTATATATAGATAGATAGATAGATAGATAGATAGAGAGATCGCTGTCTTCTGATGCCATCCTCAAGACAACGTGACATATGTAATGTATCCATGTTTCTTATTAAAGCATTCAAACCTCGTAGTTTGCCATAAACTGTATCTCACTTCTAGTATGATTTTGTTGAAATTTGATTTTGTTCGGGAAGATTTTGTGATGGGCCATGGCTTGACAGCATTCGCATTCTCTCACTCTCTTTGTGTGTGTGTGCGCGCGCGTGTGTGTGTGTGTCTGTGTCTGTGTGTCTGTTTCTGTGTCGTGTCTGTGTTTCTGTGTCTATGTGTCTGTGTCTGTATGTGTGTCCCACTCTCAGCCACCCAACAGAAACCACACCATCAGTGTGTGTGTGCGTGTGTGTATCTGTGTGTGTCTGTGTGTCTGTTTCTGTGTCTGTGTGTCTGTTTCTGTGTCTATGTGTCTGTGTCTGTATGTGTGTCCCACTCTCAGCCACCCAACAGAAACCACACCATCAGTGTGTGTGTGCGTGTGTGTATCTGTGTGTGTCTGTGTGTCTGTTTCTGTGTCTGTGTGTCTGTTTCTGTGTCTATGTGTCTGTGTCTGTATGTGTGTCCCACTCTCAGCCACCCAACAGAAACCACACCATCAGTGTGTGTGTGTGTGCGTGTGTGTGTCTGTGTGTGTCTGTCTGTTTCTGTGTCTGTGTGTCTGTTTCTGTGTCTGTGTGTGTGTGTCTGTATGTGTGACCCACTCTCAGCCACCCAGCAGAAACCAAACCATCAGTGTGTGTGTGCGTGTGTGTATCTGTGTGTGTCTGTGTGTCTGTTTCTGTGTCTATGTGTCTGTGTCTGTATGTGTGTCCCACTCTCAGCCACCCAGCAGAAACCACACCATCAGCCTCCCACCATCACTCACTGCCCTATCTACACAATCCACTACAGCTGGCCCTCTCCCCCACCCTACAGTCCTCGATCTCTCCTGACGGATAACCATCATTTATGCGACAGCTTGACCTCAATAGACAGGGCTGCACAGATCGTCAAGCACCCAGCCCAGAAATGAGAAATCCCCCAAGGTTGACATCATGGGAAGCATTTCGCTTGATGGGATAGGCAGTGATTAGTTTTCCCTTGCAGTGACAATGTTGCTGCTGTACAGCAAATACGTCGAATAAGATGATACACTGGGGTACAACGTTGCGTTACTCACTATGTGCTGATAAACACAATCCATCTTCTTCTTCTTCTTCTTCTTCTGCGTTCGTGGGCTGCAACTCCCACGTTCACTCGTATGCACACGAGTGGGCTTTTACGTGTATGACCGTTTTTACCCCGCCATGTAGGCAGCCATACTCCGTTTTTTGGGGGTGTGCATGCTGGGTATGTTCTTGTTTCCATAACCCACCGAACGCTGACATGGATTACAGGATCTTTAACGTGCGTACTTGATCTTCTGCTTGCGTATACACACGAAGGGGGTTCAAGCACTTGCAGGTCTGCACATATGTTGACCTGGGAGATCGTAAAAATCTCCACCCTTCACCCACCAGGCGCCGTCACCGTGATTCGAACCCGGGACCCTCAGATTGACAGTCCAACGCTTTAACCACTCGGCTATTGCGCCCGTCAACACAATCCATCGAAAATTGGAGTTGCGCCTCTTAATCTTTTTTCTTTGCAGGGTGACGATGGAAGGACTGAGTCACATGCAAATATCACCAACAGTGCCACGAATAAGTGAACAATAATCATTATCCCAAACTTAATTGTTAAAACATACTCGACTCCTTAACATGCGCAAGTGGTTGTACCCAACACTATCGTTTCCAATGCTTAATTCAGTCTAGTAAAGACAGAGGAACAAGCCATGTCGAGTTATCAACTGAAGGAAGTACCTACCCACCCCACCCCCACCCCCACCCCCCCACACACACCCGTATGTAAGTATATTTCAGAGAGAAAAAAATGACAATTTCTTCTACTTCACAAACACATGCTGTCTGACTATTGAAATGGAGGAAGACACGATAATAAGATCTCGTATAATTCATCTGGCCACTGTGCTGAAGCAGCTTCAGAACTAGCAGGAAGTATTTATTTGAAAAAAAAAAACAGAGAATGATGAAGGGTTCCCAGTCTGTCTTCCATAATGTCAAAACATCCAGATCAACTCTTCACTCTTCTTCCATTGTACTTAAGTACATAACGAACATTTTCTGTACAACCACTGGACAAAACTATATCTTAGAAGATATGCATTCCCTCCTAAGAACAAAATCGGCTGGCTTGGAGAACAAATAAAAACCAATGTCCATTGCCAGTGCACAAGCCAGGATCATGAAATACGGTGATGAAGGCAATCAAAATATTAATCAAATTAAGATAAAAACACTCAGAATGCCTGTCAGCCTTAAACCCCAGTCTTCCTTGGACAAGGACTCGAGGAAAAGGAAAGCATCTGTGATTTCTCCTTGCTTGCATTCTTTCTGACCCGTTCCCTCAGGATTAACCAGCATCCTCTGCACTCCTAAGGCCGTGCACAAAAAGCCTTTCTACCACGCACTCTCCCGTTCAATTTGGCGAGTTTTACCCTGAACCGTCCAGCAAAAAAAAAAAAAAAAAAAAAAAAAAAAAGCTGCTGTCTATTGACCAGAATCAAGTGACCAGGGGAACGACCGTGGTGTGTGAACTGCTGTCCTTAGCCACTCGGCTGAAATGTCAGGAAGTGGCTGGGATGAGCGTCTTCACGGTAACTGTTACAGCCCTGCTCTATATCTCGTCTGCTTGTCTGCGGTACTGATGAAGTTTCTGATGGACTGGGTTTTGATGCGCTCTCTCTCTCTCTCTCTCTCTCTCTCTCTCGCTGTGTGTGTGTGTGTGTTTGTGTGTGTGTGTGTGTGTGTGTTTGCAGTGAATGTAGATTAGCCAGGACAGATCGGAAGAAGAAGCCATGCCTTAAATATTTCAATACCTATTGTCCAGAAACGGCAACGAGACTGTCACAGCTCGTGACATTCTCTGGTAAATGTGGTTTGTGTGTGTGTGTGTGTGTGTGTGCACCTCCTAATTCGCCCACGTCACTGGCCTGTACAGTTAGTGTGGGTAGCTCCCAGTTTGACGTTTTTCACGTGCAATCGTGGTTCCTTCACTGGTGCAGAGCAGCGATTCGAGTCTCTCCGTCCTGTCAGTAATAACTTCCATTGTCTTTGCGCCCACGTGTTTCAAGAAGGAAGGTGGTGCCCGGTTTGGGGTTGGGATTTTTCGCCCATATGATACCGTTATGTCTGCAACCATAAACTGTATGACTCTCTCAACGATAAACAAAGAGTTTTGTGTCGACAAGTTGAAAGTTGCAACGTATTAAACTAGTAATCAAGGGGTGTACAAGTCCACTTGCGAAAATTCACACTTTGCATATATACTTCCGAATATTTCATCTCTCTCTCTCTCTCTCTCTCTCTCTCTCTCTCTCTCTCTGTGCACGTGCGTGTGTGTATGTGCGTGTATAAGAATATATATATATATGTGTGTGTGTGTGTATGTGTGTGTGTGCGCACGCGCGCGCGCGCGCACGTGTTTCTCTCTCTCTCTCTCTCTCTCTCTCTCTCTCTCTCTCTCTCTCTCTCTACTCTCTCTCTCTCTCATCCGTTGCTGCAGTATCCCTACGAAGACATCCATCCAATCTACCTCACGCCAACACTAACACCCACACCCACACCCCACACCCCACACCAACACGCACACCCCTCTGTCCTCTCCACACGCGCCATGGACATAGTAGCCTCCCTCTCCTTCCGTTCCCCCGCAAAGCCCCCCACCAACGCACCCCCCACCCCCCACATCCCCACCCACCCACCCCCCAACCTCTCCGACCAATCTTCCTCCTCCTTCAATCTCCTCTGACACCTATCATTATTTATCTGAGGGGCTTGACCTCCCCCAGAGGGAAGCAGCAGCGCTAACAGTAACACGTCCCAACCAAGAAATAAGAAATCCCTCTCGGGGGGGTTGCAGAAGCTGGGAAGTAAGTCCCCGAATCCAGTGGAGGATGAGTTTGGCTATGTGTTGTTGGCATCTCCTTGTGCGGAACAGTGGGGGTGGTGATGTTGGTTTGTTACTGTGCTTGAACTGGGCAGTTCAAATGAGTTCAGTTTAGTTCAGTTCAGGTTGTTGTTGTTGTTTTTTTTTCTCAAATGGTCTCGTCACCGCGTTTCGGACTAATCCATCCATATTATACGCTACACCTCATCTGCTATGCAAATGCCTGACCAGCAGTCAATGTAACCCAACGCGCATAGCCAAGCCTTCAGGGGAAAGTTGAATAAAAGCAAATAACTGAGGAAAAACTAATGAATAAATAAATAAATAAATACCGGACCCCACACCGCAAGCCAGAAGGCCTCATTGGCTGATATGATGCATGATAAGCTATAGTAGACGGAATAAGCCCCGATGTCTTTGTGTTTTTCCACACACAGAGGGACGAAGCCTCCAAAACCAGTTTTGGTTTTAATTACTAAACCTTAAAACCTGATTTGCGCATTTGGGGTGGATTTGAGGGGAGGGGTGGGGGGTAGGGGGTAGGTAGGGGTAGGGAAGAATCTCATCACTGCTCATGTTAGCCATTTTATTCCTCCTCCAGACAGACAGATAATAGATATGTGTAGATAGGTAGATAGATAGATAGATAGATAGAACCAACAAAATCGATCACGCCCATTAAACACTTTACGTAAATCTTCGTCGGAACAGAAGGTGACTTCATCGAGAACAGCAGTCTTAGTGTATGACCATAATTCCCGAAGAGAATCCCTCCACAACCGCTTTGTTTACGGGGGGTGGACGTCCGCCGATTCGGAAACCACGTGTTTAATCAGGCGTCCAGCCAAACTGCCCGCGCCCGTCTCCACAACATGAGGTAAAGCGAACAGAGCAGGTCTGGCTCATGAACTTTCATCTGAGGTGAAGGCACTGATTTTTTTCTCTTCTCTTTTCCGGTACACTTCTTGTGCGGACAGTGCTCCTTGGTTCCCTCGAGGAAAGATTTTTTGTGTGTGTTTGGGGTTGTTTTTGTTTTGTTCTTGTTGTTGTTGTTTTTTTCTTTTTTTCTAAATTCGTGATGAGATCACCGATACGCACGTGCACGGCCTCTTTTCCTTTCAGAAAAAAAAAAGAAAACACCACACACACACACATACACACACACACACACACACACACACACACACACACACACACACACACATCTTTCAGCGTGCCCTGAATGTTATGCCATGCCAACAGGGACCAGACAGCAGTGCCACAAACTGATAATCGCCCCCCCTATAAAGTCGCTCTGGCATCATGATGGACAAGGGAATCCACCGACCAAGGACGCGCATACAGACCTCGCTTAATTCCCAGATCGTTTTCGCTTCTCTGTTTGGGGGGATCAATAACGGAGCGACCGATTGCCGACAAACACTGTCCTCTGTTCAGGCTTTCGCAATGATGCGAGCTCATGATATACAGTATGATCGCAGTGTGATGACAAGCATCTGTCATCCACAGCATTTGGTATTTGTTCGTTTCTAGCGCCGCTGGCAAGCTGCGGGTCTTCTTTATCACCCTGAGGGGAGCTCATTTGTTAGGAGTTAGTGGGGCGAGGTTTTTGTCTGTCCTTGGTTCTTTGTTACTGGTAACATTTACGTAAACTCCCAGTAGTAGTAACCTGCCGCATGTTAACCGAACAAGAAAAATTCGATATTGGAGAGAGATAGACTGCACCAGATTTGACTTGCCCAAGACACACCGCAAAAACAGTTGTTGTTTTTCTGTCCGACGCCCCAGTGACTCTTCAGAATTTGGGGAGAAGAAGAGGAGGAGGAGAAAAAGAAGAAGAAGGAAGAGGAGGAGAAGGGAGAAATAGGAGAAGAAGAAGAGGAGGAGGAGGGGGGAGAAAGAGAAGAAGAAGAGGAGGAGGAGGAAGAGGAGGAGAGAGAAAGAGGAGGAGAAGAAGACGAAGAAGAAGAGGAGGAGGAGAAGGAGGGAGAAAGAGGAGAAGAAGAGGAGGAGGAGAAGGGAGAAAGAGAAGAAGAAGACGAAGAAGAAGAAGAGGAGGAGGGGGGAGAAAGAGGAGAAGAAGAAGAAGAAGGAAGAGGAGGGAGAAAGAGGAGAAGAAGACGAAGAAGAAGAGGAGGAGGAGAAGGAGGGAGAAAGAGGAGAAGAAGAAGAGGAAGAAGAGGAGGAGGAGGGGGGAGAAAGAGAAGAAGAAGAAGAGGAGGAGGAGAAGGGAGAAAGAGAAGAAGAAGAAGAGGAGGAGGAGAAGGGAGAAAGAGGAGAAGAAGAAGAAGAAGGATGAGGGAGAAAGAGGAGAAGAAGAAGAAGAGGAGGAGGGAGAAAAAGGAGAAGAAGAAGAGGAGGAGGAGAAGGAGGAGGAGGAAGAGATTTGTTTCGAACAAATTCAAAATGTTAGCAAAGAGTATGAAACAAATAACGAAACCTCAGACAAAGATTACAGTAAGACAGATCCGCACCGTGTGTACAACAACAACTACTACTACTACTACTGCTGCTGCTGCTGCGGCAAACACCCACAAACACGTGCATATGCACTCACACACACACACACACACACACACACACACACACACACACACACACACAATGTAAAGTGCATTTTGCATTATCGCAGCGACATTCAGACCCTACACTCAACGGGGGGAAAAAGGACGAAGAAAACTAACTATATGTAGTGCGAAAAAAACACACGGTCTGTTACTGAATTGTTGCCT
>NC_134885.1:34773330-34785830 GCF_041734735.1 Babylonia areolata | reverse complement strand
GAATGCATGTCTGGAGAAAGAACATTACATGCCTACACATTCAAGATTTCTGCATATTCAAATACACATACACACAGTTGTTTTGTGATTTCAATGTTTCTTTCGTGTTACCACTCCATTTTTTTTTTTTTTTTTTCATCTGATAATCCGCACAATCTTCATGCATCTGACCGGTGTTCGCTGTTGCTTCTGTTCAAGACCTCATCGACACGTTCATATGATCTGAATCCACCAATATCTCGCACCCTTTTTTTCTTTCTTTTTTTTTAAATACATGTCTGGATTTCACAGAAATCGACAAACTATCGACATGTCTTTTATATATATATAATATATATATATATATATATATATATATATGTTTCATACAATACCTTCGCAAAAGTTTCACGATCGTCGCACCAAAACGATAAGACAATAAGAATGCATAAATGAATAAATAAATAAATAAATAAATACTAAATTACTAAGTAACCGAGCGGTGTCAAACTTTTCCATTAATCATGGCAACCAGGTTCACGTGACGTTTTCCGATCCCTTTTTTTTTTCTTTTTTTTTTTCTTTTTTTTTTTTCTTTTTTGCATATTACATGAGAAAGCCCTTTTTCCCGAAAGGCAGTGAGGCACGTTTTGGATCAATTAATAATCATATAATCATAATAAAAGAATCAACGCATGAATGTTCACCGGAGCTAAAGCAGCACTTTGATTTACACGCGTAAACTGCAGAAACAATACATCAACAACAGGTAACAATGATTCTTTAATTAAGTACCTGCCGCTGGAAGTGGAAACTTTTACCGACCGCTTTCCAAAAATAGTTCCTCCCCTCCCCCTCCTCCCCTCCCTCTTCACGGTGTACAGTTTTAACAGCTTTCTCTTCACATTTTTTTATGAATAAGTTTTTCTATCTTTTATTCCTCGGAATCAGAGCTACTGCTATTCAAGTGTGTAAAAGACTGGTGTGCAGTAAGCGCTTAGAATCGTCTCTGCACAAGATTTGGAGTTTATAGATTCTTGTCATTATTATCATTATTGTTGTTGTTATTGTAAGTAGTAGTAGTAGTAGTAGTAGAGTATCATCATTATTGCTGTTGTTGCTGTTGCTGTCGTCGTCGTCATCATCATCATTAGCAGCAGCAGCAGCAGCAGCAGCAGCAGTAGTAGTAGTAGCAGTAGTAGACACATGTGCCAAATTAAAACCTATCATTGGTTTGGGAAGAAAAAGCCGCTTTAACATACTTGTGCATGCGTGCTCGTGATTGAAACCTAGCCTGAATGACACATGAAACGAATGATGAGCGCCCAATGGCAGCTGTCAGTCGGCTCTGCCAAGGTAGGCAGCTCGTTGAGCAAATGACTCAGTGTTTTGCGAAGCGCTCAGAGTTTGGCATCTGACCTAAGATTGTCACTGGATTGATATCAATAATGATAACCAGGAATAACTGGTTTTAGAACCAAAAGCTCCACTTCAGAAAGCTCTCAGCAACAGCGATTCAATTCCCACAACAAATAAACAATACGTTTTGCGTCGATAATTTGAAAGTAGCAACAGATTAATCTAAAATCAATAGGTGTTCAAGTCTACTTTCGAAAGTTCACACTTTGCTTCAGAATCTCTCTCTCTCTCTCTCTCTCTCTCTCTCTCTCTCTCTCTCTCTCTCTCTCTCTTCTGTCTGTCTCCCCCCTCTCTCTCTCTCTCTCTCTCTTTCTAAAGAAACAACATTATCATAGTAGTGCTGTCTACATAGCGTGATAGGAATTAACATATGTAAATTACTTAATCTGAACTTTGTCACCTTTCAAATCATCTTTGCAGTGCTCAGAAAAATATTACTCCTCGTCTGGTCTTTTAATTTTCCGATCGGTAAACATCTGAACTGGTTTCCTTTTTGTTCATCTTTTTTTAGTGATTTTCTTGTGTTAAAAAAAACAACCTCTTCTTAAGTTAAAACATACACCAGTTCCCAGTATAACAAAGGTCCAATCGGTTTTTGTCATGATAATGTTTTGGGTGTATTTGAATTGCTGTTTCTTTTTTTTTTCTTTCTTTTTTTGGAAGGGGAGGGTTGTTGTTGTTGTTGTTTGTTTGTTTTGTTTGTTTGTTTGTTTGTTTGATGTTTGTTTGTTTTTTTTGTTTTTGATTGTTGTTGGTTTTTGTTGTTTGTTTTTTGGGGGAGAGTGGGGGGGGATGTCTTTGTTTTCTATGGGGGCAGGGGTGTCTTTTTTCTTGGGGGTGGGTGTGCGGGTGTGGGAAGGGTTCCTAGCACGTGCCAGTGACGTGGTACATACGGACCAGTTCACATACAGTGACGTGGTACATACGGACCAGTTCACACACAGTGACGTGGTACATGCGCATACAGTGACGTGGTACATACGGACCAGTTCACATACAGTGACGTGGTACATAGGGACCAGTTCACACACAGTGACGTGGTACATACGCACACAGTGACGTGGTATATACGGACCAGTTCACATACAGTGACATGGTACATAGGGACCAGTTCACACACAGTACCGTGGTACATACGCATACAGTGACGTGGTACATACGGACCAGTTCACATACAGTGACGTGGTACATACGGACCAGTTCACATACTGTGACGTGGTACATACAGACCAGTTCACATACAGTGACGTGGTACATACGGACCAGTTCACATACTGTGACGTGGTACATACGGACAAGTTCACACACAGTGACGTGGTACATACGCACACAGTGACGTGGTACATACGGACCAGTTCACATACAGTGACATGGTACATACGGACCAGTTCACATACAATGACGTGGTACATACGGACCAGTTCACATACTGTGACGTGGTACATACAGACCAGTTCACATACAGTGACGTGGTACATACGGACCAGTTCACATACAGTGACGTGGTACATACGAACCAGTTCACATACAATGACGTGGTACATACGGACCAGTTCACACACAGTGACGTGGTACATACGGACCAGTTCACATACAGTGACTTGGAACATACGGACCAGTTCACATACAGTGACGTGGTACATACGGATCAGTTCACATACTGTGACGTGGTACATACGGACAAGTTCACACACAGTGACGTGGTACATACGCACACAGTACGTGGTACATACGGACCAGTTCACATACAGTGACGTGGTACATACGGACCAGTTCACATACAGTGACGTGGTACATACAGACCAGTTCACATACAGTGACGTGGTACATACGCATACAGTGACGTGGTACATACGGACCAGTTCACATACAATGACGTGGTACATACGGACCAGTTCACATACAGTGACGTGGTACATACGGACCAGTTCACATACAGTGACGTGGCACATACGGACCAGTTCACATACAGTGACATGGTACATACGGACCTGTTCACATACAGTCACATGGTACATACGGACCAGTTCACATACAGTGACGTGGTACATAGGGACCACTTCACATACAGTGACGTGGTACATACGGACCAGTTCACATACAGTGACGTGGTACATACGGACCAGTTCACATACAGTGACGTGGAACATACGGACCAGTTCACATACAGTGACGTCTTCATAGCATTCATAGTGGTGTCTGCGGCAGCTGTCGTCTAACAAACTGTCGCAAACCATTTTTTCACCAAAACTCGTTGTGGAAGAATCTTTCCGCGAGCAGTCGTCACCCGAAAGGTTGGTACGGCCACTGTGAGCACAATGCCGGGTGAATCTCATATCTTGTATCAGCTGCATGAAATAAATAACAATTTTCATGTACCCCCCCCCCCCCCACCCCCCCACCAGCCCCCCCCCCCCCCCCTCCTCTCACCCTCCACCCCCTCATCATGGGCTTTCCTGACAAAAACACAGTCTTGTCTTGTCTTGACATGTTGTCTTGTCTTGTCTTGTCTTGACAAGTTGCCTTGTCTTGTCTTGTCTTGACATTTTAATGTTGTGTTGTCTTGTCTTGTCTTGACATGTTGTCTTGTCTTGTCTTGACAAGTTGTCTTGTTGACAAGTTGTCTTGTTTTGACATGTTGTCTTGTCTTGTCTTGACATGTTGTCATGTCTTGTCTTGTCTTGACAAGTTGTATTGTCTTGTCTTGTCTTGACAAGTTGTCTTGTCTTGTCTTGACAAGTTGTCTTGTCTTGACAAGTTGTCTTGTCTTGTCTTGACAAGTTGTCTTGTCTTGCCAAGTTCTCGTGTCTTGTCTTGACAAGTTGTCTTGTCTTGTCTTGACAAGTTGTCTTGTCTTGACAAGTTGTCTTGTCTTGACAAGTTGTCTTGTCTTGTCTTGACAAGTTGTCTTGTCTTGTCTTGACAAGTTGTCTTGTCTTGACAAGTTGTCTTGTCTTGTCTTGACAAGTTGTCTTGTCTTGCCAAGTTGTCTTGTCTTGACATGTTGTCTTGTCTTGTCTTGACAAGTTGTCTTGTACTGACATGTTGCCTTGTCTCGTCTTGTCTTGACAAGTTGTCTTGTCTTGTCTTGTACTGACATGTTGTCTTGTCTTGTCTTGTCTTGACAAGTTGTCTTGTCTTCTCTTGACAAAATCTCTTGTCTATCCTGTCTTGTCAAGTTGCCTTGTCTTGCTTTGCCTTGTCTTGTCTTGTCTTGTCTTCCACTTGAAAACAGGGCATGAATCTTTCAACAACAACAAAGCTGGCGCTCAAGATGTTTAAATCAACTGATCCTTGCTAGAACGCAAGCATCTTCTACCCTGTCGTCACTCTTTGACTGACAGTCACAGTCACAGTCACACTCTCCGAGGCACTGCCGCTCTAACAGTTTCTTGTCCTGTCTGTCCTGTCGATGTCGGCAACCACATGCACGTGACGACCGTTCTCGTCATCCGTGGACACCAACAGACTGTCTCTCGCCTCCTGCCCCTCCTCCTCCTCCTCCTCCTCCTCCTCCTCCTCCGCCTGCTGCTGCCGGAGAGGTTCTGCGACTTCCAGGTCCAGGTCCATCAAAGACGGGCGCCACTTGTGGAGTTTGGATTTGGATTTGTTGGGCAGTAACTCTCTGGGCTTGACCAGAGTAGACAACATGGCTGCTCCACTCGCTGCAGCAAACATAGCGGCTGGAAACCCAGAAAAAAAAGTAGGTGAAGCGTTGGTGGGGGGTGGGGGGTGGGGTGCGGGGGTTGAAGTGTTGATGTTGAGGATGAGAACTGTGTAGTGTTGTGTTGTATTGTGTTGTGTAGTGTTGAATGGTATGGTATGGTATGGTATGGTATGGTATAAGGTGGAGTGATGGCCTAGAAGTAAATCGTCCGCCAAGGAAGCGAGAGAATCTTAGCGCGCTGGTTCGAATCACAGCTCAGCCGCCGATATTTTCTCCCCCTCCACTATTCCTTGAGTGGTGGTCTGGACGCTAGTCATTCGGATGAGACGATAAACCGAGGTCCCGTGTGCAGCATGCACTTAGTGCAAGTAAAAGAACTCACGGCAACAAAAGGGTTGTTCCTGGAAAAATTATGTAGAAAAATCCACTTCGATAGGAAAAACAAATAAAACTACACGCAGGAAAAAATACAAAAAAGGGTGAGGCTGTAGTGTAGCGACGCGCTCTCCCTGGGGTGAGCAGCCCGAATTTCACACAGTGAAATTTGTTGTGACAAAAAGAGAAATACAACACAATACAATACTCTTTGTAACCACAAATTTCTCTGTGTGAAATTGTATTGTACTGGCTGTTGTCTTCCTAGGGAGAGCGCATCTCTGAAGTGCAGTATCACCCCAGCAGCAGTAGCAGTAGTAACAGCAGCAGCAGCACTAGTAGTAATAGTAGTAGCAGCAGCAGCAGCAGTAGTAGTAGTAGTAGCAGCAATAGTAGCAATAGTAGCAGCAGCAGCACTAGTAGTAATAGTAGTACCACTACTAATTTGTATACTACTATCACAATCAAGGAAGGCCATACAACCATTTTTAAGAACACTTTTATAAACAGACAATAACAACAACGACACCCAAGCAAACCGACCCGTGAAGTAGAACACCAGGTGGAAGTCTCCGCTGGCCGTGTACAGACTCCCGGCCAGAGGAGGCCCGGCCAAGGACCCCACGCCCATGGTGAACAGGTACAGCCCCACCCCGTCCGCCACCCGCCGAATGCCCAGCAGCTCCAACAGAAAGGGCGAGTAACACGCCCACACGGCGCCCGTGTACACGCCGAAGAGCACCGCCAGCACCATCTGCCCCACCACCCACTCCGCCATGAAAGGCACCAGCAGTGTCACCACGGCCGCCAAGGCGTGGATCCCGAAGAAGAAGGTGGTGGTTTCGATGCTGGGGTCGTTGGAGGCCACCCCGGTCATGAGACGGGCCGGGATGCTGCCCATCCCTGTGGCGGAGAGGACGAAGGAGGCGGTGAGGTGGTCGTAGCGGTTGTGCAGCAGGAAGTCCGGCAGGTAGATGTAGTAGCAGGACAGCGCCGAGGAGAAGCCGAACGCCGTCGCCAGCAGCGGCAGAAAACGGAGGTCGCTCAGCACGTCGCATAGGGAGCGGAAGGAAGATGAGCGGAACTTCTGTTTCTGCTTCTGCTGCTGCTGCTTCTTATTTTTCTTCTTCCGGGGCACGTCACCACCACCGCCACCACCGGAACTTCCGGTGTCGTGTTTCCGGGACACGTCACCGCCAGCGCCACCACCGCAACTTCCAGAGTAGTGTTTTCGGGACACGTCACCACCGCCACAACCGGAAGTTCCGGTGTCGTGTTTCCGGGACACGTCACCGCCAGCGCCACCACCGCAACTTCCAGAGTAGTGTTTTCGGGACACGTCACCACCGCCACAACCGGAACTTCCGGTGTCGTGTTTCCGGGACACTTCACGTCCACCGGAACTTCGGGGAGAGGAAGAAGAAGTGGGGCTGTCGTGTCTCCGGGACAGCTTTCGCTGTTTCTCGTAGTCGGAGGGCGGCGTGGCCAGACCGCAAGCCACGGTGTTCAGTGAGACCGCTCCCAGGATCAGCATCGCTCCGTGAAAGCCAAAGATGTCCACCAGCTTCTGCAGGGACCGAGTTAGGAGAGGTATAGTGTTCATTAAGAAGAAGAAGAAGAAGAACGCATTTTGAAAACGAATGGAGAAAGAAGAACATCTGTGAAAAAAAGGAAGGAAATTTGTAGGGAAGAAAGAAGGTAGGGGCCGGGGTGGAGGTTGAAGGGTATGATGAAACGAAGGAAGGGAGGTCGTTAGGGAAGGAGGGGGACGAAGGTAGGAAAGGATGAAGGAAGGAAGGTTAGTAGGGAAGGAAAGAAAGAAGAAAGGATGACAGAACTAGATAAAAGGAGGGAAGGGAAAACAGGAAGAAAGGGGGCGAGGAAGAATACAAAGCAAACATCAATCAAAGAACACTACCGACTGTCTGCGTCTCTCTCTCTCTCTCTCTCTCTCTCTCTCTCTCTCTCACACACACACACACACACACACACACACACACACACACACACACACACACGTGCGCGCACTGTCTCTGTCTCTCTCTCTCTCTGTCTCTCACTCTCTCTGTGTCTCTGTCTCTCTCTCTCACTCACACACACACACACTCACGTGTGCGCACTGTCTCTGTCTCTGTCTCTCTCTCTGTCTCTCGCTCTCTCTGTGTCTCTGTCTCTGTCTCTCTCTCTGTCTCTCGCTCTCTCTGTGTCTCTGTCTCTGTCTCTCTCTCTGTCTCTCGCTCTCTCTGTGTCTCTGTCTCTGTCTCTCTCTCTCTCTCTCTCTCTCTCTCTCTCTCACACACACACACACACACACACACACGTGCGCGCACTGTCTCTGTCTCTCTCTCTCTCTGTCTCTCACTCTCTCTGTGTCTCTGTCTCTCTCTCTCACTCACACACACACACACTCACGTGTGCGCACTGTCTCTGTCTCTGTCTCTCTCTCTGTCTCTCGCTCTCTCTGTGTCTCTGTCTCTGTCTCTCTCTCTGTCTCTCGCTCTCTCTGTGTCTCTGTCTCTGTCTCTCTCTCTGTCTCTCGCTCTCTCTGTGTGTCTCTCTCTATCTATCTATCTGTCTATCTATCTCTCTATCTATCTATCTCTCCTCCTCACATACACACGTTAGGAACGAACATGATGTTATAATAATCATGCTGTGGAGGAACAATAAAAAGCAAGTACACTGAAACGTTGTGTGACTGACAAGATGGGAAGAATACAGGAGGGAAGGAGAAGAAAGGAGGTGGGGAGAGAGAGAGAGAGAGAGAGAGAGAGAGAGAGAGAGACGCTTTGACGCTTTGATGTTTCACTGTCATTGCAGTCAATGTGACAGGGGGGAACAATACATTATCAAGAGACATAAACAAACAAAATATAAATCAATATTCTCACCACACACACACAAATAAGTGCATATTCAGAAAATGAGACAAACATAAAACAGCTGATAACATCGGTCTGCTCGACCATCCAAAAATGAATAAATATTATTGCATACACATACACACAATCATGTGTATCTATCAAATTATCATCAGATAACATATCCTATAATAGTTGGGGGGGGGGGTCCTAAATTAATAATAACAGTCACAGCGTAATTTTGTAAGATTGCTTTTTGTTTTGCTTTTCTCATATTTGAGCATTTGAAAATCCCATGCTTCTGAAATATATTTAACAAATGATTTTATGATATCTTCATCATTCGATCTTAGCAGCAATATCATATCTTCTCTTTTTACTACATCCTTTTCAAAAAGAATACATTTTTTACGAATAAAACCATAAGATTTGCACTGAAACAAAATGGTTTTCGTCATCAGTAGCTGGGTTACATATTGGACAGGTAGACTGTGTTGCTGTGCCAGTTTCAAACCATCTTTTTTTGGCATTAAAGAGAGTACATCACTCCTATTTTGCAACATCTCCATTGGCTCCCTGTCTCACACAGAATAAAGTGCAAGATCAGCACTATGTTATAAATGTTTTCACAAATCTGCTCCTTCCTATCTTTGTGGCTGCCTTCACCTCTACACTCCATCTTGCTCTCTACGATCGGCTTCGGATCCACTCTGTTTACGCATACCCAGATTCAAACACTCCACTGTTGGACGCCGTTATTTCTCTGTCTCTGGACCTTGCATTTGAAATGAACTTCCTCTTTCGCTTCGTCAGGTCTCCGCACTCAGCTCTTTCAAGTCTGGTCTTAAAACCCACCTCTTCACAAGATAGCCTCTTTCCCCTAGCCTACCTCCCAAGTTCCTTGTCTTCAGTTTCTTCAGTTTTAGAATTATGCATGCGTGTGAATGACTGGCGTGAAAGCGCTTAGATTTGTCTCTGCACAAGATTCAGCGCTATATAAATACTATCATTATTATTATTATTAAAGCCAAGTGTTCTCGGTCTACATCTGGCTAGGTTTGTTCTGTGCCACTTGTTTGATATTATCATAATTTTTTTTTTTCTGTTTGGAATACACTTTTGAATGAAAAGAACCAACCAAGAGAGAGAGACAGAGAGAGTGGCCGGGCCTGACCTGCAAAAGAGGAGGG
This sequence comes from Babylonia areolata, assembly GCF_041734735.1. NCBI lineage: Eukaryota > Metazoa > Mollusca > Gastropoda > Neogastropoda > Buccinidae > Babylonia > Babylonia areolata. Next base: position 34,776,339 of record NC_134885.1, on the reverse strand, counting down.
TGGATGAAGATGCCCAGACCAGACCCGCACACACACATCCCGGTCAGAACGCTGGCCTGGTTGGGGAAGTTGTAACCAATGGCAACGAATGACGCCACCAGGGACAGTCCCTGACCAATCCCTGTCACAGCAGATTCAGACGTAAAACAAAAATATTGTAATTTTTTTTCCAGCATATGCCTGGTCTTTTGCGTAAACCGAACGCGTAAATCAAGCCGTGAGAATATAAATAAAACTTGACTTCTATTTTTTTTAAGATAATCATCATCATCATCATCACCATCATCATCATCATCATCATCATCACCATCGTCATCATCATAATAGTCATAATAATAATCATAATAATCATAATCATAATAAAATGAATCAAACAAAACGAGAAAAAAAAATGATTATCTAAAAGTTAGAATGCAACTCGAATAAATCCAAAACAAAAACGAAACAGACAAAACAACACAACGAAAACCCTGACAAGATCAAATCAACCATTTTCCATTTTATTTAACATCGCAGACCACAAAAACGATTTCACCGCTTTCAAATACACGGTCAACAGAGCGCTTGACAAACACTTCATTAACCCCTTCACTGATGAAGCAACCTCACCTTCACCTCTCCCGTAGTCTGGGTTCAGACCGTTGGGGCACCGCTGCTGACCTGGCCACCACTCCTCTCCACTCTTCACGGTTTTCTGATTTCCTCAGGGCGTCACCGAGCGTCAAGCCTGTCCACCCCCGGATGTTGTCTTCCCATCTCTTCTTCTGCCGTCCTCTCCTTCTGCCTCCTTGTACGGTGCCTTGCAGGAACGTTTTGGCAAGACCAGATGATCGGGAGATGTGTCCATACCATCTAAGTTTGCGTTTTTTCACTATGGACAGAAGGTCTTCGTAGGGTCCAATACTTTGCTGGATTCTGTTCTTCACTTCCGTGTTAGTGATGTGGTCTCTGTAGGAGATGCCAAGTAGTCTACGAAAGCATCTCATCTCGACAGCTTGGATTCTTCTCTCGATGTCTGCAGTCAGGGTCCAAGTCTCGCAGGCGTAGAGCAATATTGATATAACCAGGGAACGCATCAGTCTGATTTTTGAGCTGAGAGCGATGTTTTTGTTGTTCCAGATGGTGTTCAGCTTGTTGAGTGCCGTTGTTGTTTGGGCAATTCTCGAGAGTACTTCTGGTTTAGATCCTTCATCTGACACGATTGCTCCCAGATATTTGAAGCTGTGGACTGTTTTAAGCTTTTCGTCGTTGACTTTGATGTCAATGCTGATGCCGTTGGTGTTGTTAGTCATCAGTTTGGTTTTCTCCGCACTGATTTGCATTCCATACGATGTGGAGGCTTTGTCTAGATGTTTGACCAGGCTTGCCAGTTCTTCTTCTTTTCCAGCCAGTCCATCAATGTCGTCGGCAAAACGTAGGTTTGTGATTGTTCTGCCGCCTATGCTGACTGTTCCTACATGCTCTTCCAGTGCGTCAGTCATTATTCTTTCTAAGAAGATGTTGAAGAGTGTTGGGGAGAGTAGGCAGCCTTGTCTCACTCCGACTGTGGTTCTGAACCAGTCCCCGATGCTATTGTTGAGGTAGACGGCGCTGGTGGCTTTGTCATAGAGGTGCTGTATCAGTCTGATCAGGTTGGCATTGATGTTGTACAGATTCATGGTAGCCCACAAAGCTGCATGCCAGACCCTGTCAAATGCCTTCTTAAAATCAATGAAGACATGGTAGAGGTCTTGTTGGTGTTGATGGTACCTCTCACATAGCAACCTCAAGTTGAAGATTTGTTCAGTTGTGCTCCTTCCTGGTCTGAAACCTGCCTGTTCTTCAGCAATGATGTTTTCTGCTTGTGGTTTCAGTCTGTTAAGCAGGATTTTCAACATGACTTTGCTGGGATGACTAATCAGGCTGATGGTGCGGTAGTTTTGACACTGCTGGAGATTGCCCTTTTTGGGAAGGGTGATGATCAGTGATTGTGTCCACGGTGTGGGCCATTCCCCTGTTTGCCAGATCTTGTTGCAGATTTTCAGTAGCACATCTATCATAACTTCACCCCCTGCTTGGACCAGTTCTGATGGGATGTTGTCCACTCCTGCCGATTTCCCTTTTTTCAGCGATGCTATTGCTGCCTCTATTTCTTCACGGAGTATGGGGTGATTACTGTTATCAGTGGCTGGTGGGACATTCAGTATTGCTGGATCACCTGTGGTCTGTATGTTGTATAGCTCTGAGCAGTATTCTGTCCATCGCTTTAGGATGTCTTGTTCTTCTGTTAGACATTTTCCATCCTTGGTCTGGATGTTGGACATAGTTCTACCTTGCCTTGTGTTGGTAAGTTCTTTCACAACTTGGTAGGCTTTCTTGCTGTTGTTTCTTGTCAGGTTTTCCTCTATGTCCTGGCATTTTCCTTCAATCCAATTCTCCCTTGCCTTCGATGAAGCAAAGGACTGTACAAAAGTCAAGGACTGTGATAAAGAATGTTCACAAGATGACGAAGCTTTAGTTTCAGTTACAAGGATGGCTCAAAGCATGAGAACTGATTCAAACACTCGACTGTTGGCCGCCGTTCTGTCTCCGTCTCTGGACCTTGCAATTGGAATGAACTTCCTCTTTCGCTTCGTCGAGTCTCCACACTCAGCTCTTTCAAGTCTGGCCTGAAAACCCACCTCTTCCCAAAATAGCCTTCCTTCCCTGCCTCTTCCTTGTCTTCAGTTTCTCCAGTTTTTGAGTTATGCATGCGTGTGAATGACTGGCGTGAAAGCGCTTTGATTTGGCTCTGCACAAGATTCAGCGCTCTATAAGTACCATTACTATTATTGTTATTATTATTTTATAGGTCAACCATATCAGTATCATCGTCAGCTTCATCATCATCATCATTATCATTACGATCATTATTACCATTATCATCATCATCACCACCACCACCACCATCATCATTACCACCACCATCATCATCATCATTAATATTACCACCACCACCATCATCATCATCAACCACCATCACCACATCAA
>NC_134885.1:34765830-34768330 GCF_041734735.1 Babylonia areolata | reverse complement strand
ACACACACACACAGATGGAGTCTCCCACTGTTTCTCTCCTCACAACACAACAAACAACCCCACCCCCCATCCCCCACCCACAGATGGAGACTCCCACTGTTTCACTCCTAACAACACAACAAACAACCCCCCACCCACAGATGGAGCCTCCCACTGTTTCACTCCTCACAACACAACAAACAACCCCACCCCCCCACCCACAGATGGAGACTCCCACTGTTTCACTCCTCACAACACAACAAACAACCCCCCACCCACAGATGGAGTCTCCCACTGTTTCACTCCTCACAAAACAACAAACAACCCCCACCCCCGATCCCCCACCCACAGATGGAGTCTCCCACTGTTTCACTCATCACAACACAAGAAATACCCACACACACACACACACACACACACACACACACACACACACACACAGATGGAGTCTCCCACTGTTTCACTCCTCACAACACAACAAACAACCCCCTACCCACAACAGCCTCCTAAAACAACAACTACAACCCCCTCAAGAACCAACCACGGGTACAACCTCCCACCAAACAACACATACGACCCCCCCACAACACAAACAAATCTCACTACCGAACGACTCCCAACAAAAAAAAAAACAAAAAAAACTTGACCTTCAGGGGTGTATGTGCCAATAGGTCGTCACTTGCTCGGTCGTCCCACTGTGATCATCAGAACAGCAATGGAGGCCGCTGCGGTAACGACCATCCCTGAGCTTTAACTCACTCAGTACGGCCAGTCTTCTCTTCTCCTCTACACAGACCCCTCGGATGTCCAGTGGGTGTCTGAATGACCCAACTTTTAGCTTCCGTCGTCAGAATTGTGGTATTCTTTGTCAACATTCACGTCTTCAGTATAAGAGCCTTCCGCTTGCAATATTTTGATGATGGTAATTGGGGTGAAACGCTGTTAACGTCGTCTCTTTCGCCGTTCGTATGGAAAGAGTTAAAAATGTTATCATGGCGGAGAGCGTCTGGCCTGAGTTACATTCCCACTCGTACTGGACAAGACTTCAGTATCAGTACCAGTACCAGTAGCTCAAAGAGGCGTCACTGCGTTCGGTCAAATCCATATCCGCTACACCACATCTGCCAAGCAGATGCCTGACCAGCAGCGCGACCCAACGCGTTTAGTCAGGCCTCGAGAAAAAATAAATAAATAAAATAATAAAATAAATAAATAAATAAAATAAAATGAATTAAATAAATAAATGATAATAGAAAAATACATAAAACTACTACCAATAATAATAATGATATTTACAAGGCGCAAAATCTTGATGAAGTCAACTCTAAGCGCGCGCAAGCGCACACACACACACACACACACACACACACACACACACACACAAAAAGACTCCGCTTTAATGGACAGTGGGCATTGGGATGGGACGTCCCCAAACGCGAACTGTTTTTTTTTTTTTTTTTTTTTTTTTGTTCTTTTGTGTTTTTTTGTTTTCTTCTTCTTCTTCTTCTTCTTCTTCTTCTTCTTCCCCTTTATCTAACTTCTCGCTCCCCTCCACTCTCATCAACATCTTAAAGGTTGAGAAGAACAATAAGCTTTCAGTTTCAATTTCAAAAAAAGAGGGTCGGGGGGGGGCGGGGGGGACAGACAAAATGTTTGGACTGATCCATACACGCTACACTACATTTACTTGATTTTTTTTTTTTTTTTTCAAAGTAGGTCTCTACCGACGCGACGCATGAACCCAGTGCGCTGATCATTCCAAGCGCGTCCCTGGTGGCTTACTCTTTTGCAACATCTCCACTGGCTCCCTGTCTCACACAGAATAAAGTACAAGATCAGCATTCTATGTTATAAATGTATTCACAGACCTGCCCCTTCCTATCTCTGTGGCTGCTTTCACCTCTACACTCCACCTCGCTCTCTACGATCGGCTTCGGATCCACTCTGTTTACGTATACCCAGATTCAAACACTCCACTGTTGGCCGCCGTTCTTTCTCTGTCTCAGGATCTTGCAATTGAAATGAACTTCCTCTTTCGCTTCGTCAGGTCTCCGCACTCAGCTCTTTCAATTCTGGCCTTGAAACCCACCTCTTCCCAAGACAGCCTCCCTTCCCTGCCTCTTCCTTGCCTTCGGTTTCTCAAGTTTAGAGTTATGCATGCGTGTGAATGACTGGTGCAAAAGCGCTTTGATTTGTCTCTGCACAAGATTCAGCGTTATATGAATATTATTATTATATTATCATTGTGTGTGTGTGTGTGTGTGTGTGTGTGTGTGTGTGTGTGTGTGTGTGTGTGTGTGTGTGTGTGTGCGAGAACTCTATAAATGATCATGTATAAAGATATACTCAGGTAGAGTCGCGGTTTCTTCGCTTCCATTTTTTCAAACTAATGGGTCAAAGAATGATATTGAACTCTGTGTGCGTGCGTGCGTGCGTGCGTGCGTGCGTGTGTGTGTGTATGTGTGTGCATACGTAGGAAGGAATTTTTGTTTAATGTCCCGTCACACATATCGGTGATTGA
>NC_134885.1:34758330-34760830 GCF_041734735.1 Babylonia areolata | reverse complement strand
GAAAAGTCAAGACTGGAAATTTTTACGTTTCATCAATTCAAGGGTATTAACTCTCATGGTTTATTATTTTTAACTGTGAATTCCGACTGATTCTGTGGATATTTTTATGGCAGTTTGGGGCATAATCCAGTAAGTGATGAGGCGTTCACAAATCTTTCTCTAAATAAATATTTAACGGTCTCCTGCTCCAACTTTCCATCACATGTTATCGTGTATTATCGATTGAATATAGGATTGAAGGGGCAGGTCAGCAACTTGAAACAAAATGGCGTCGTTCGCGTTCGCGTACATGAATATGTATAAATATGTGTACGCAACTGATTTTAGCCCATGACCTTCAGGGCTCAGCCAATAGATCTATAAAGTCCACTCGTCGTATTGATTTTAGTATTTTCCGAAAAAGACCACTTGGGCGAATGAACATAGCGAAAGCCCTGTACACTGAGAGTAACACACACAAGCTTTTTATGTATTGAGTATAATTTCAAAATGTAATGTTTAAGATGAGAAAGATCAGTTTAAAGCAAATTAAGCCCCCTAGCATTAATTACAGATTAATTTCCCTTTTTTACTATCTGTACCAAAGACATGCAAAATAAATATAACTTCCATGCTTAGCAAAGGAAGTTCCTGTTTGAACAAAAAATGATTAAAATGACTGCTCTTGTTGTGTCAGAATATCAGATCAAAGTGCCAAGTTTAGAGAATAAAAAATATAAATATAACAGTAAATTCAGTTTGCATATAATTTGGCTTCTTTTTTTTTAGCCCATCCCAGACGTGCAATATTGTTTTAAACACGATGACTGGAAAGAACTGAATTTTTCCTATTTTTATGCCAAATTTGGTGTCAACTGACAAAGTATTTGCAGAGAAAATGGCAATTTTAAGTTTACCACGGACACACACACACACACACAACCGAACACCGGTTTAAAACATAGACTCACTTTGTTTACACAAGTGAGTCAAAAACCGACACAGTCTGTAAAACAACCAACACGTCCTGTCACATAACGTCCAGCAAAGGCCCACAACTCCAAACCACATCTGTCTGGCGTTTTTTCTTCAGCTAGCATACAGATAAATAGTTGCGCAAGTGAGGACTCTACCCTCCGCACACTCACCCCCAACAACAACCCCACCAACTCCAGGAAAGCCAGAACCGCCAGGATATTTTTATAGCTAGAACTTCACCCCTCTTAAGAGTCCTGATCTTAGTCTTTATCCACCGAACTCCATTAAGAGCAGACAGGACTTCACATCCTACATCCTTTTTTTTTTTTCTTTAACTTTCTTTATTTTATAGCCAGGACTTCACCACTCTTAAGACATCCAGGACTTCATCCACGGAACTCCCATTAGAACAATCAAGAGATCACGGACCCCCCCCCCCCCCCTGCCCCCCCCCCGCCCCCCCCCCCCCCCTTTTTTTTTTTTTTTTTTTTTTTTTTTTTAACAGTCAGGACTTCATTCCTCTTCAGACAGCCAACCAGCCTTTCCCCCTCCCCTCCTCGAAACGCCAGAAGTTCAGTCATACCTCTCAATCCCATTTTTTGACAGCTAACACTGAACTCCTCTTCAGACAGACACACACACACACACACACACACACACACGCACGCACCCCAACCCCCGCACCCCTCCCGGGCCTCGAACTCTTAACATTGTTGACCACTGATTTTTTTTTAAGTCCAACGTCTTACACTTTCTGTACTGCACCTCCTACTATTCGTATCTCTTTTCAATGGCACTTTGTACATTGATTTTTCTATTGTGATGGAAAATAATTGTTAATGCGCATTTGCTTGATTGCTTGTGTGGGTCTTTAGTTAGCGTTTTTTAAATACTTTTTCACACATACACACACACACAAATACACATACATACACACATGTACACTCGCACACACACACTTGTACCCACCCACCCGCACACACGCAGACACACACACACACACACACACATACACATACACACACAAATGCACATTCATTCACACACACACACACACACTTGTACCTACCCATCCACCCACGCACACACACGCACACACACACACACACACACACACACACACACACACACACAACCATGTACGCACACACACACACACACACACACACACACACACACTTTCCGTGTATATGGTGTGTGTTAAAGACGTTGATGTATGATGTTTTTATGCCCCCAAGGGGTACATGAAATAAACTCCTTGCCTTGCCTTACCTTGCCTTGCCTTGCCCTGCCTTGCCTTGCCTTGCCTTGCCTTGCCTTACCTTGCCCTGCCTTGCCTTGCCCTGCCTTGCCTTGCCTTGCCTTGCCTTGCCGTGCCTTGCCCTGCCTTGCTTTGCCTTGCCTTGCCTTGCTTTGCCCTGCCTTGCCTTGCCTTGCCTTACCTTGCCTTGCCTTGCCTTGCCCTGCCCTGCCTTGCCTTGCCTTGCCTTACCTTGCCCTGCCTTGCCTTGCCTTGCCTTGCCTTACCTTGTCCTGCCATGCC
>NC_134885.1:34730830-34753330 GCF_041734735.1 Babylonia areolata | reverse complement strand
AATTGTTTGTCATTCGTGTGTGTGTGTGTGTGTGTGTGTGTGTGTGTGTGTGTGTGAACATTTGTTTCATCTTTCTAGTTTTGATCTGTGTGTGTAATGCGGGGTGTTTCTTCAGGGAAATGGTTAGCAGGAACTTTTATTTTATTTTATTATATATATGTGTGTGTATATGTATGTATGTGTGTGTATATATATATATGTAATGTCGCAGTAGTTTGCATTATTCCATTGTTGATCTGTGTTCGTGTGTGTATTGTGCCTGTAGGTGCGTGTATGTGTGTTTGTCACTGAGTGAGTGCGTGAGTAATGTGTTTGGGTATGCGGCTTGTGTTCGTTGGTGCATGTGTGAGTGCGTGCGCGCGCGCGCGCGTGTGTGCGTGTATGTGTGTGTTGTGTGTGTGCGCACGCTGTGTGTTTTGTGTGTTTGTATGTAGGTATGTATGTATGTATGTATGTGCCTACGTATATATGCATGCGTATACGTGCTTGTGTTCTTTCAATTTCTTTTCTTTCTTTTTGTTAAATACCTGTTGCATTTCTTGATTTAATCAACTGACATGACCTATTTTAATTTTTCTCTCTCGCCTATATTTCAAATTATATACATATGTTTGTGTGGGGATGTTTGAGTGAATGTTTTTAGTGCTATTGTAAAGCGCATAGAGCTTCAAGAATATGCGCTATAGCAAGAAGTCTGAATAAATAAATAAATGACTGACAACCACTTCAAACTGTCCAGACGACTGACAACCACATAGAACTGTCCAGATGACTGACAACCACTTCAAACTGTCCAGATGACTGACAACCACTTCAAACTGTCCAGACGACTGACAACCACATAGAACTGTCCGGATGACTGACAACCACTTCAAACTGTCCAGACGACTGACAACCACTTCAAACTGTCCAGACGACTGACAACCACATCAAACTGTCCAGATGACTGACAACCACTTCAAACTGTCCAGACGACTGACAACCACTTCAAACTGTCCAGATGACTGACAACCACTTCAAACTGTCCAGACGACTGACAACCACTTCAAACTGTCCAGACGACTGACAACCACATCAAACTGTCCAGATGACTGACAACCACATCAAACTGTCCAGATGACTGACAACCACATCAAACTGTCCAGATGACTGACAACCACTTCAAACTGTCCAGACGACTGACAACCACATAGAACTGTCCAGATGACTGACAACCACTTCAAACTGTCCAGATGACTGACAACCACATAGAACTGTCCAGATGACTGACAACCACATCAAACTGTCCAGATGACTGACAACCACTTCAAACTGTCCAGACGACTGACAACCACATAGAACTGTCCAGATGACTGACAACCACATCAAACTGTCCAGATGACTGACAACCACATAGAACTGTCCAGATGACTGACAACCACTTCAAACTGTCCAGACGACTGACAACCACATAGAACTGTCCAGATGACTGACAACCACATAGAACTGTCCAGATGACTGACAACCACATCAAACTGTCCGGATGACTGACAACCACATCAAACTGTCCAGATGACTGACAACCACATCAACCTGCCCAGATGACTAACAACCACACCAACCTGCCCAGATGACTGACAACCACACCAACCTGCCCAAATGACTGACAACCACACAAACCTGCCCAGACGACTAACAACCACATGAAACTGCCCAGATGACTGACAACCACACTAACCTGCCCAGATGACTGATAACCACATCAACCTGCCCAGATGACTGATAACCACATGAAACTGCCCAGTCGACTGACAACCACATGAAACTGCCTAGACGACGACTGACAAACATCAAACTGCCCAGTCGACTGACAACCACATGAAACTGCCTAGACGACTGACAACCACACCAACCTGCCCAGATGACTGACAAACTCGTCAACCTGCCCAAATGACTGACAACCATATCAAACTGCCCAGACGACTGACAAACATCAAACTGCCCAGACGACTGACAAACATCAAACTGCCCAGAAGACGACTGACAAACACAACAAACTGCCCAGACGACTGACAAGAACATCAAACTGCCCAGACGACTGACAAACACAACAAACTGCCCAGAAGACGACTGACAAACACGTCAAACTTCCCAGACAACTGACAAACATCAAACTGCCCAGAAGACGACTGACAAACACAACAAACTGCCCAGACGACTGACAAACACATCAAACTGCCCAGACAGCTGACAAACATCAAACTGCCCAGACGACTGACAAACACATCAAACTGCCCAGACGACTGACAAACATCAAACTGCCCAGACGACTGACAAACATCAAACTGTCCTGACGACTGACAAACACATCAAACTGCCCAGACAACTGACAAACACGTCAAACTGCCCAGACGACTGACAAGAACATCAAACTGTCCAGACAGCTAACAAACATCAAGCTGCCCAGACGACTGACAAGAACATCAAACTGTCCAGACAGCTAACAAACATCAAACTGCCCAGACGACTGACAAGAACATCAAACTGTCCAGACAGCTAACAAACATCAAACTGCCCAGACGACTGACAAGAACATCAAACTGTCCAGACAGCTAACAAACATCAAGCTGCCCAGACGACTGACAAGAACATCAAACTGCCCAGACAGCTAACAAACATCAAACTGCCCAGACGACTGACAAGAACATCAAACTGTCCAGACAGCTAACAAACATCAAGCTGCCCAGACGACTGACAAGAACATCAAACTGCCCAGACAGCTAACAAACATCAAACTGCCCAGACGACTGACAAACATCAAACTGCCCAGACGACGACTGACAAACATCAAACTGCCCAGACGACGACTGACAAACATCAAACTGCCCAGACAGCTGACAAACATCAAACTGCCCAGACGACTGACAAACATCAAACTGCCCAGACAGCTGACAAACATCAAACTGCCCAGATGACTGACAAACATCAAACTGTCCAGATGACTGACAAACATCAAACTGCCCAGACGACTGACAAACATCAAACTGCCCAGACAGCTGACAAACATCAAACTGCCCAGACGACTGACAAACATCAAACTGTCCAGATGACTGACAAACATCAAACTGCCCAGACAGCTGACAAACATCAAACTGCCCAGATGACTGACAAACATCAAACTGTCCAGACGACTGACAAACATCAAACTGCCCAGACGACTGACAAACATCAAACTGCCCAGACAGCTGACAAACATCAAACTGCCCAGACAGCTGACAAACATCAAACTGCCCAGACAGCTGACAAACATCAAACTGCCCAGACAGCTGACAAACATCAAACTGCCCAGATGACCTACAAGAACATCAAACTGCCCAGACGACTGACAAACATCAAACTGCCCAGACGACTGACAAACATCAAACTGCCCAGACGACTGACAAGAACATCAAACTGCCCAGACAGCTAACAAACATCAAACTGCCCAGACAGCTGACAAACATCAAACTGCCCAGACGACTGACAAGAACATCAAACTGCCCAGACAGCTAACAAACATCAAGCTGCCCAGACGACTGACAAACACATCAAACTGCACAGACAACTGACAAACACGTCAAACTGCACAGACAACTGACAAACACATCAAACTGCACAGACAACTGACAAACATCAAACTGCCCAGACGACTGACAAACACATCAAACTGCCCAGACGACTGACAAATATCAAACTGTCCTGATGACTGACAAAAACATCAAACTGCCCAGACAACTGACAAACACGTCAAACTGCCCAGACAACTGACAAACACGTCAAACTGCCCAGACAACTGACAAACACGTCAAACTGCCCAGACGACTGACAAATATCAAACTGTCCTGATGACTGACAAAAACATCAAACTGCCCAGACAACTGACAAACACGTCAAACTGCCCAGACAACTGACAAACACGTCAAACTGCCCAGACAACTGACAAACACGTCAAACTGCCCAGACGACTGACAAACATCAAACTGTCCTGATGACTGACAAAAACATCAAACTGCCCAGACAACTGACAAAAACATCAAACTTCCCAGACAACTGACAAACACGTCAAACTTCCCAGACAACTGACAAACACGTCAAACTGCCCAGACAACTGACAAACACGTCAAACTGCCCAGACAACTGACAAAAACATCAAACTGCCCAGACAACTGACAAAAACAGACAACCGACAAACACATCAAACTGCCCAGACGACTCAAAAACATTAAAAAAAAACCCAGACAACTGACAGTTTCAGTTTCAGTTTCAGTAGCTCAAGGAGGCGTCACTGCGTTCGGACAAAACCATATACGCTACACCACATCTGCCAAGCAGATGCCTGACCAGCAGCGTAACCCAACGCGCTTAGTCAGGCCTTGAGAAAAAAAACAACAACAAAAAAAAAAAAACGGGGAATAAATAATAGATAAGCTTGCATAAATAAATAAATAAATAAATAAATAAATAAATAAATAATTATAATATAGAAAAAGGTAGTAGTTATAATATTAGTAATACTAATAAAATGATAATAATAAAACATAAATAAATAAATAAGACAACAATGGTGATAAATAAGCGAATAAATGTAAAATATGAAGACACACATTCACACATACACCCACACATGCATAACAGAAATGCACCAAACATGCAGTTTCACATATATGAAAGCACAGTCAAATGCATATAAACGTACATGAGCTCCAACACACACACACACACACACGCATTACCGTGCACCTCCTCTAGCCCCCTCCTCCACACACTGACAACCACATGAAACTGCCCAGACAACTGACAAACATCAAACTGCCCAGACGACTGCCAACCACATCAAAATATCCAGACGGGACCGACCAGCAGCCGGGAAGAGAAGTAAATAAATATTTTGGTTTAAATAATTTTTTTTTTAATGGCCCAGCAGTACACATGATTACAATGCAAACAAAGACAAAAGAGCATCAACAAGCTTAAAGCTTATACTGTGCTCACAAAGTTGCAATTAAATTCTAATCAACATGACGGCTGGTGAAGCATATTATTATCATTTGTATCAAATAACTTACTCATATACAGTAAGTAAAGAAATAAAATAAAATAAAATATAGTAGGCTATGCTTATAATTATATTCAAAATAATGTTTCTGAATTCAATCAAATCAAATCAATCAAATCAATCAAAAACACTTTTTTTTTAATCCACATGGAAATTAAGTTGTGCAATCACAGGCTCGTTGTAAACACTGGCATAAAATCATCATGCGCAACATAAGAAGAGATTAAAACTAGTCAAACAAGAATTCCCAATAGCTGACGATGTACTAACCCCCCCCCCCCCCCCCCCCCCCCCTACACACACACACACATACTCATGTTAAGACAATAGGGTATTGCACAATAATATTTACAAATGAAAACATCCAACAAAAAAAAGGGGTATAGATTACTAAAAATGACATGCGCGCACGCACGCACGCACACACACACACACACACACACACACACACACACACACACACACACACGTTAAGACCATAAGGTATTGCACAACAATACATTAATAAAAACATCAAGGGAATAAATCGTATATATAAGTAAAATGCACACACACACACACACACACACACACACACACACATTCACACACACAATCACACACACACACATACAACGTATGCATGCACATAACATATGTCACGCCAATAAAATTAGTACATTAACATTAAGATACATGAAATCCAAGTAAAATAAGAAAATATTTAAAAATCACTTCCGATCACACACACACACAGAAATGCTTGCCCGTGCTCACCCGCTCAGTCCCACATGCACGCATAATGTCTGCTCCCATGCATTCGTCTGCTGGTGAAGTTCAGGTGTTGCTGTGGCGAGGGAGCTTGGGTGGTGGGAGGGTTCACTCATGAGTTAGTGTACACCAGAAAGACAGACAGGAACAGACGACTGATGAGTTGACCAAAAAGACAGACAGGAAAGAGAGAAAGAGAGAGAAGGGGGGGGGGGGCGTCCTGGGGGCAGGGGGCGGGGACACAGACAGACACGGACAGAGAGGACAGACAGAGAAAGACAAAAGATTCACTGGCAAAGAGCGTTTTCCAGCCAAAATCATGCAAACAACGAAAAGACATGAAAGGGGAAACAGCAATCAAACAGGCATACATACATACATACATACATTCACATAAACACACATACAGTCAAAAGCATCTACACAGATATCCAGACTAGTCGAGAGACAGACACAACAGAACAGACAAACAAAAGTTGGAGAGACTAGAGACAGACAGACAAAGAGAGAGAGCAGGCAGATGGATGATGAATGAATGAATGAATGAACGGTCGTAAACAATGGAAGTAGGATGTACTAATCTTTCCTGTAATTGTATTTTGATTTTTTTGATTTTTTTTTCAAATTTCACCCACATTTCACCCTCATTTGCCCAGTTTCACCCAACCCTCCATTCATTCACATCTCCCACCCATTCTATTTGTATTTATATTTGTATTTCTTTTTTATCACAACATATTTCTCTGTGTGAAATTCAGGCTGCTCTCCCCAGGGAGAGCGCGTCGCTATACTACAGCGCCACCCATTTTTTTGTATTTTTTCCTGCGTGAACTTTTATTTGTTTTTCCTATGGAAGTGGATTTTCCTACAGAATTTTGCCAGGAACAACCATTTTGTTGCCGTGGGTTCTTTTACGTGCGATAAGTGCATGCTGCACACGGGGCCTCGGTTTATCGTTTCATCCGAAGGACTAGCGTCCAGACCACCACTCAAGGTCTAGTGGAGGGGGAGAAAATATCGGCGGCTGAGCCGTGATTCGAACCAGCGCGCTCAAATTCTCTCGCTTCCGAGGCGGACGCGTTACCTCTAGGCCATCACTCCAACCGATAATACTCAAATGTATTCACAAATACTTACAAAATGTCTTCAATCACCGATACATGTGACGGGACATTAAACAAAAAAATTCTTCCTTCTTTTTTTTTTTCTTTTTTTTTTTTTTTTTTTCCTTGAGCCCTCTGACAAAATAAAACGCTTACACCAAAAAAAGGAAAAAGGAGAAAAAATTATTATAACAGAAAGACACAGACAAAGAGAGATTGTGTATAAATTTGTAGAAACAAGAGAGGTAGAATATACATACACTCATGTCATCTTCATATCCATCCCACAAGACAAGAGATTAAAAAGAAACAAGTAACAGAGAAGAGAGAAGGACAGAGATTTGACACTTGACATCTTTATTGTCCACATGGAAATCAAGTCCCCCAGCCAAGAGTACATTTATAGCTAGTCATGAATTAAACACACACAAACGCGCGCGCGCGCGAAAGGATACATATGCATACGTGCGCTCGTACGTAACTAGACACAGTGAATCATCTGGATATGGCCCAATTATAACTCTCTCTTTCTTTGTCTGTCTGTTTCGCTGTCTCGCTTCGACTTGTTTCTCTCTCTCTCTCTCTCTCTCTCTCTCTCTCTCTCTCTCTCTCTCTCTCTCTCAGGTATGAATTTTATAGAACGATAAAGGATGATTTTGGAAAAGAAAAATATTTATTGAGTGTTCATGTAGTGTGCTTCAGGATAGCCCTTTCCCACATTAGACTTGGAGCATTACCTATTAATAGTAACTTAAACAGATATAGTGAAAACCCTGAAAGCAAACGATGCCCAAGTTGTGGACACAGAATCGAAAACGAACACCACTTTATTTTTGTTTGCCCATTATTCAATGACTTGAGGCAGAAGTTCCTAAAAGATTTCCTAAATTTACCCATAAGCATAATGTCAGAGGGGGAAAACGATAACTTAAGTCGTCAAGTTGGCAAATTCATTTTCCATGCTGTAAGAAGGAGACAACAAATCAATGCAAGTTAACGGATTTTGTCAATACCGCCCGAGAAATGTGTTTCTCGTATTTTCATTGAACCTTGAATGCCAATGTTATTGGTAGTTTAGAATGTATGCCGTGCAGTGAATTAACTTTATATTCAATCTGGAAAATGACCTCATACTTAATAAGAAAAATTAGTTCGTATATACTGTGTTTAAAATGAAGTCATTTCATAGTCTGTAAATGAGCTGCTGGATTACCCATCTCCTCTTCCCCCATCCCTCTTCCCCCATCCATCTTCCCCTTCCCCAGTGTGTATGTATGCCTATGGCCGAAACACATTAAACCATCTGAATCTGAATCTCTCTCTCTCTCTCTCTGTGGAAGAATAGGCCATGCCTATTGACATAAGCTTACATATGGGCCAACACCAAAGTGAGAGCTGTATGATCAATGGTTTCTCCATTGCAGCGTGAAGTCATTCAAATCTTAGTCTTGTGTGAAGGACAATGACTCTCAAACTAGGAGGCAAACTTGCACTGGCCCTTAGTGCTGCAGCCTTGTTGGGGGCTAGCTGGCCTTTGGGAACCATCCCAGCGCCGACAGTCCTAGAACCCTCTTGGCCGAGAGACTGGGGATGTAACTTGGGCCAGACACTCTCCACTATAATGAGAAATTCTAGCCCAGATATTTGGGACAGCAGTTGCCTCCTCTGCTGTTCTGATGGTCACAGTCGGACACGATACATCTGGAGATTCTTCTTCTTCTTCTTTCCGTTACACGACCAACATCGACTTGCCGATGACTCTGTCGTGGTTCATGCATGCTGGGTATTTTCGTGTCTCCATAACCCACCGATCACTGACATGGGTTACAGGATCTTTAACGTGCGTATTTGATCTTCTGCGTGCTTATACACACGAAGGGGGTTCAGGCACTAGCAGGTCTGCACATATGTTGACCTGGGAGATCGGAAAAATCTCCACCCTTTACCCACCAGGCGCCGTTACCGTGATTCGAACCCGGGACCCTCAGATTGAAAGTCCAACGCTCTAACCACTCGGCTATTGCTAATCATCATTTTGTCCGAGCGTCCATTTTTCCTCACGTCTATTGCTTCTGCTTATTAATCTAGCCAGAGTTTTTCAATACATTTTATTCTTCATTCCAGAAAAAGAATATTTCCAACATTATTCTTATCAGCCTACAAAATACAGAATTTTCTACAGTATATATACATTTATCATATATGTGATACAATGAAAGAGAAAGTGTAGCTCGTCTTCTATTGCGCTTACAACACTGCGATGTATATATGTTTACATAATCACTTTATATGTCTATGGCTTGCACACGAGCGGATATAATACCACAATAACATTTGCGCCGGAAAAACAATGTTTTATGAGTTTGTTTCTGTTGTCTCTCTCCCCCTCTCTCTCTCTCTCTCTCTCTCGCCTGGACAGGCTTTGACGTAGAGTGAGCGGACTTGAAAATAACAACAACAAAAAACGACAACAAACAAACAAAGAAAAAGAAAAAAAAACCAATAAAAGTCCAGGCGAGAGAGACACAGACAGACAGAGACAGAGAGAGGGATTGACAGACACACGGAGAGAAAAACAACACAGAGAGAGGGAGGCAGGGGGTGAGAGAGAGAGAGAGAGAGAGAGAGAGAGAGGCAAACAAACAGACAGAAACAAAGACAGACAGAGAGCTCTGAACTCAAGGCATTTTAGGCATGGCCTATTCTTCCACGGAGAAAGAGAGAGAGAGGGAGAGAGAAACAAGTCGAAGCGAGACAGCGAAACAGACAGACAAAGAAAGAGAGAGTTATAGTTAGCATACAGTCGGAGAGATACATACAACAGAGAGAGAGAGCTCAGAACTCAAAACGTTTTCATTCAAGGATTACGATTTCAGGCATGGCCGATTCTTACACACACACACACACACACACACACACAGAGATAGAGAGAGAGAGAGAGGAGACAGACAGACAGACAGACAGACACATACACAGACACACAGACATTCATGCAAACGAGGACAGAAGGAGCAAGAGAGAAAAGAGAGAGTGCCAGACGAACACACACACACACACACACACACACACAGAGAGAGAGAGAGAGAGAGAGAGAGAGCATTGTCGCCCTCCAGCCAAAGAGCCAAATCACAGTTCAGTGATGACTGCACGCTGCACGTGGACCCAGTGACACACTGACAGTGATTCAGTCACAATCACACTTGTGCCGAAGTTTAAGTGGACACAGCGGACTGTGGTCTCGTGTTGTGAACCCTTGTGTGAGTCACCTTGCACACACACACACACACACACACACACTGTCTCTGTCTCTCTCTCTCTCATGTTTTGGTTTCATTTTCTCTTTGCCCTGAGGGCTGGATGTGAAGTGGGATATTCATACTTTTCCACTTCCCTCGCTGAAGAAAGTTCTCTCTCTCTCTCTCTCTCTCTCTCTCTCTGTGTGCCGGTGTGTGTGCACTTCACCCACGTATGTTTACACACATTTTTGTCACGAATGCAAGTATTATGATTATGTATATGTACATGTTATTGTATGTATTTGAGAGTAGTATCTGAATAGAGTCGGGAGGCATAATTGTGAACAGGGTTAACTGCTACCGGTTCGTGTGCCGCCCGACTTCGAAGCGCCTCACATTTCACGTCTGCTTCGACCTCGTTCTGATACCTTAATGGGTGGGGTTGTTGTTTTGGGGTTTTTTTTTGTTTTTTGTTTGTTTTTGTTTTTTGTTGTTGTTGTTTTTTTTGGGGGGGGGGTTATGGAGACTTAAATAGCGCCTATCCTCGGTCGGAGACCAAGCTCTAAGCGCTTTAGAAACACGGGGTCATTTACTCAACAGGCTGCCTACCTGGGTAGAGCCGACTGACGGCTGCCTTTGCGGGGCGCTCATCATTCGTTTCCTGTGTCGTTCAATCATATTTCAGGCACGCACACACACATACACACACTCAGACAAACATGTAACATTTTACGTGTATGACCGTTTTTGTTTATTTACCCCCACCATGTAGGCAGCCATACTCCGTTTTCGGGGGTGTGCATGCTGAGTATGTTCTTGTTTCCATAACCCACCGAACGCTGACATGGATTACAGGATCTTTAAAGTGCGTATTTCATCTTCTGTCCAAGGACAAGTCAAACATCATGTAGTTATTTCCACGCATTGTCTTCTCTTCGCGACCACTGCTCTCAAACGTGCTCTCAAAATCCTAAAATCAAGGGAAGCAAGTAGTAGGGCTTGAACTTTGACACGGTTTGAAACAGCTGAGTTGACTGGATATGTTCAATGAAATGTGCATTACCAGCACTGGGATAATTTAAGAAAGCATGTTGGTGACAGATCAGAACGCCAAAACAGTGTCGTTTGCAATAAGACCACTGGATATTTTACGTGAGTCTGTTTGCGAACGATGCTGCACAGTTACTGAGCGCTCTCAAAAGGGTGTGTTTGTGAGTGGTGTGGTGTATGTGTTTTTAAATGTGTTTATATGTGAGCGTGCATGTGTGGTCAAAGCCAACAATACAACAGTCTGGTGCGATGTTCCAGTGATATGTTTTATCCAATGAGCTCAAGACCAGTTTCAGTTAGAATTTTCCACATGAATCCAAACCCTTCGTTCGCAATTAAACTTGCCTTTTCGCATTTACCCTCAGGCACCCCTGCTATTTCAACCTTCTAAAAAAAAAAACTTTAAAAGAAGGAGCAGACGAACTTTTGCTGGTGCAACCAATGGGAGACAGCCTTTAACTCCCTCAGTACGGCCAGTCCTCTCTTCTCCCCTACACAGACCCCTCGGATGTCCAGTGGGTGTCTGAATGACCCAACCTTTAGCTTCCGTCGTCAGAATTGTGGTATTCTTTGTCAACATTCACGTCTTCAGTATAAGAGCCTTCCGCTTGCAATATTTTGATGATGGTAATTGGGGTGAAACGCTGTTAACGTCGTCTCTTTCGCCGTTCGTATGGAAAGAGTTAAAAACAGTGGCGCTACAGTTGACGATCACACAACCTGTTATCTGAACAATACACACGTTCAAGTGGTCGCTTTGACTGGGTCGTTTGCAATCAGGCTTACCTAACCCATTGTCTTAGTATTTCTACAACCTTTTGTTATTGACTCACTTGTGTAAACAAAGTGAGTCTATGTTTTAACCCGGTGTTCGGTTGTCTCTGTGTGTGTGTGTGTGTGTGTGTGTGTCCGTGTGTCTGTGTGTCTGTGTGTCCGTGGTAAACTTTAGCATTGACATTTTCTCTGCAAATACTTTGTCAGTTGACACCAAATTTGGCATAAAAATAGGAAAAATTCAGTTCTTTCGAGTCATCTTGTTTAAAACAATATTGCACCTCTGGGATGGGCACAAAAAATTTTAAAATGTGAAGGCCTAATTATATGCAAACTGCATTTACTGTTATATTTATATTTTTTGTAGTCTCTAAACTTGGCACTTTGACCTCTTATTCTGACACAACAACAACAGGAGTCATTATTATCACTTATTGTTCAAACAGGAACTTCTTTTGCTAAGCATGGAATTTTTATTTATTTTGCAAACGTTTTGGTGCAGATAGTAAAAAAGGGAAATTACTCTGTAATTAATGCTAGGGGACTTAATTTATCACAAGTGAGTCTTGGAGGCCTTGCCTCTCTTGTTTTCATGAATTTTTTTATTTATTTTTCTCTTTGCTCTGAGGGCTGGATGTAAAAAAATAAATTAAATAAAATAAAATAAAAACATATGTATGCTTATACCACTTCCCTCATTAAAAAAAAAAAAAAGAAAGAAAAAAAAAGAGTCTGTTCGTTCGTTCGTTCGTTCTTTCGTTCTCTCCCCAAACATCCTGACCGAGAAAAATCACAGTGCACCAATAGTTCGCTTCGAAGTAACAGGACGTAATACTTTCTCATATCAGATGGCCGAGAAAGGGAAGGGAGGGGAGGAGGTGGAGAGGGGGGTGGGGTACTTGTTACGTATAAAGAACTACTTCCTTGTAAATTAAACATTACGTCACTCATGGGCAAATAATTAGCATTTCTTCCACCGAAAAAAAAAATATATATATATCAAGCTCCATCCATGGCTCAAGACAGGATTTTGGAGAGGACAACGTCTTTCATTCATCAGACAAGAAGAACTGACACTGTAAAAATAAAAAATAAAAATAATAATAATAAAAGCTAATAGTAGAAGAAGAAGAAAACGAAGAAGAAGACCGAAAAAATTCCTCCGGGGTTAGGTGAAATTCTCCTGGTGTGTAAACCAAAAACATTCTTGTGCAACACTGACCTAGTCGCGAAAAAATTCGTATCATCAAAATACTCTTCCCTACCATTACTGATTATCTATTCATGTATCTATTCATTTATTTAATCATTCATTTATTTAATTATTTTCTTAGAATTACTTTAAATTAATACATAGTCAAAAAACACTTCATTGATAATCTTATTACTTAAAATAGTATTTATCAATTCATTAACAAGTTGTTATAAACTTCATCACAAATTACCGCACCATTAATAAAGCAATAGAATTTATCTTTAATAGATACCAATACTACTGACGAGGAAGATAATACTTCTACACCCAAAAAATGAATATGATTTTGTTTTTGATAAATGCTGGTACTACTGATGGCGATTATAAGAAGAAGAAGAACTACGACTGCTACAACTACTACTACTACTACTGCTGCTACAAGAGAACCAAACACTGTTTACTATAGTCGCAAGCTTTGGCCTAACAGTCATCTGTCGTAAGAAAAGGCACACACACACACACACACACACACAGAGAGAGTCAAGCAATCAATCTTCTTATTATTTTAAGCACAGCGGCAGTTCCACACGGTGGCACTACCAGTCAAAGAAAACCAGTTACGAATCATGCAATGAAAAACACGGCTTTCGCTGCAGTGTCAAATAAGAAGGCCTATAATTAGATCCTACACCTGAGCGCGGCCGTGCAACTGGACTGACGTCATCACTGTGCACCAGGGTCAAGGCGTCAAGGCCATACCTGCGTTCAAGGTGAACGACCTGCCAATGAAGCAGACGTCAAAGAAGTACCTTGAAGAAGAAGAAAAAAGAAACCGCACACACACACAAAAAAAAAAAACGCTGGGAATAACACGCAGCTATTTTCACGCGATATATATATATATATATATATATATATATATATATATGTATGTATGTATACTGACCTATAAATTACTGACCCATAACTGTATTGACCGACTCTGCTGGCCAAGACTTTCACCTCTTCATTATATCTTATTTATTTATCTGTTTATGTATTCATCTACTCCATTCTGTCGCTGAGATTCCAAAAAAGTGATGAGTGAATAAACAGTTTACATCCCCACAGAAAACTGCACTTACTCGTGCAGAACAGGATTGAACTGTTTCATATCTTTAATCACGTATTTGTATTTGTATTTCTTTTCATCACAACAGATTTCTCTGTGTGAAATTCGGGCTGCTCTCCCCAGGGACAGCGCGTCGCTATACTACAGCGCCACCACCCCCTTTTTTTCTTCTTTTTTTCCTGCGTGCAGTTTCATTTGTTTTTCCTATCGAAGTGGATTTTTCTACAGAATTTTGCCAGGAACAACCATTTTGTTGCCGTGGGTTCTTTTACGTGGGATAAATGCATGCTGCACACGGGACCTCGGTTTATCGTCTCATCCGAATAACTAGCGTCCAGACCACCACTCAAGGTCTAGTGGTGGGGGAAAAAATATCGGCGGCTGAGCCGTGATTCGAACCAGCGCGCTCAGATTCTCTAGCTTCCCAGGCGGACGCGTTACCTCTAGGCCATCACTCCACTGTTCCTAACCCGTGACCATGTACTGATAATTACAGTTACTGTGGTAGCATGGATAGTTGCAGCAGCAGCAGTACGTAGTAGTATGTGTGACGTGTCTACATAACATCTGACAACGAAAAGAGAAGCCGCTGTTTTTCCACGCTTTTCCTTTCCCGATGACTGATGATCAAATACGCACGTTAAAGATCCTGTAATCCATATCAGTGTTCGGTGGGTTATGGAGACACGAAAATACCCAGCATGCATGAACCACGACAGAGTCATCGGCAAGTCGATGTTGGTCGTGTAACGGAAAGAAGAAGAAGAAGAAGAAGAGTGCTATCCAGCAGCTGATGTAGTCATAAATAAATCAAGTCAATAAATAGTGCATGGGCGAACAACCTCAAATTCCTTCACAAGCGAACCAGTGGTGTAGGCCAACAGTTAATCGATTACTTTCAACCCGAGAGCTTGGGCGATACCTGGCCTTTTGGAAACTATCCAAACACCGACTGTCCTTTTAAAAAAAAAAAAAAAAAAGCCCTCTTGACTGAGAGAGTGGGGATGTAATGAGGGAAAGACCACTCTCCACCGTGACAATAATCGATCAAACAATCGATCTCCAGCCCACAGGTAGTCAAGACAAGCAGCTACCGCCTCTTGCTGTTCTGGTGGTTGTGGTAGTCGGACACGACTGATCATCAATCACACAAATTACTTGAGATTTGATTACAGCCACAAACTTACTTCAACACTGTTGTTGTCAGTATGGATCTGCCGGCTTTGCACCCAAGTCCGCACGGCTGCTGTGTACTGCGTCAGCTGTCTATGATATAATCATTGTGGTCACGACCTTGCACTGAACACGTCCGTCGTGCACATGACAACAGCATGTCGGACTGCGCGTGCCGGTGTAGTACCCAAGAATGTTCCCCCACCCCACCCCCACCACGAAAACGTTCCCGGGGGACAATTTGACCGCCGGAAATGTCCCCCTCCGGGCGACTTTCTCACCGTTCATAATGTCCCCTGCGGACATTTTTAGCGGCCAAAATGTCCCACTTCATGCCGCGTTTTAGCCTCGTTCTGAATTGCCCCCACACCCCCACACCCCACCCCCAACCCTGAAAATGGTTAAATCGCAAGAGGTTGGACATTTTAGCCGCTGAAAATGTCCGCAGGGGACATTATAAACGGTGAGAAAGTCCCCGTTTGACATTTCCAGCTGTCGAATTGTCCCCCAGGGACGTTTCCGAGGTAGGGGACAATCTGGGATACTACTCCGGGTCTAAAAACAAGGAGACACGCAATTGGCATGGTGGTGTGTGTGTTTTTTTTTTGGGGGGGGGGGGGTTGGGGGGGTTCCGCGTGGATAAACAGTGTGGTGGCTTGGCTGTTGAAGCAGCCAAGCCATTCTTTTGTTTGGGATTTTTTCGTTGTTGTTTTTGTTGTTGTTAATGTTGTTGTCTTTTCTTTTTTTGGTTGTAGTTTCGTTGGGGTATTTCTGACATACAGTTCGTTGGCGACATTTACCCGTTACAAGTTACGCAACCGTATGAAAAACGGATTTTCATGAGTGTGTATGTGTGTGTGTGTGTGGTGTTGTGTTTGTCTCTGTGTCTGTGTCTGTGTCTGTGTGTCTGTGTCTCTCTGTGCGTGGAGTTTGTGGTGGTTGCGAGCATGTGTGTTTATTTGTTTTGTTTATCAGTGCGCTCGTGTGCGATGCACAGAGAGAGAGAGAGAGAGAGAGAGAGAGAGAGAGAGAGAGCATGTGGATTTGTGATAGTTGTTACACCTAATCTGCATGACCCCCTAAATCCCCCCTCCCCCATCTCTCTGTCTCTGTCTGTCTGTCTGTCTGTCTGTCTGTCTGTCTGTCTGTCTGTCTGTCTGTCTGTCTGTCTGTCTCTCTCTCTCTCTCTCTCTCTCTCTCTCTCTCTCTCTCTCTTTCGAGGGCTGTATGGGAAAAAAAGCAGTTGTTAACTTATTCTATTACCCCCAGAAATATCCACGCATTCAATTAATTCACCTCTCTCTCTCTCTCTCTCTCTCTCTCTCTCTCTCTCTCTCTCTCTCTCTCTCTCGCTCTCTCTCGCTCTCTTTCTCTCGCTCTCTCTCTCTCTCTCTCTCGCTCTCTCTCTCGCTCTCTTTCAAAATTTCATAGGCAACCCTCCTTGTTCAGACTGTATTTGCTTATGTCATCCACTAAGGAACACGTTAATAAACAGCTAGCAATTTACTTGTATAAAGCCTTAAAGATTAGAAATACAATATGCAGTTGAGTGTGTGCTAGTTCTCCGCTTTTTTTTGTTATTATGTGTGAATAAGACTAAATGCAGATAATGACTGTTTTTCTCATTTTCAGGTTACAACTGTGTTGTGTTACATATCTGAATATATTACCTCTGTAATGTTTGTTTACACCACCCCTTCATGAGGGGTCATGGCCTATATTGAATAAAACATCCGTATCCGTATCTCTCGCTCTCTCTCTCTCTCTCTCTCTCTCTCTCTCTCTCTCTCTCTCTCTCTCTCTCTCTCTCTCTCTCTCTCAATGAAAACATAGTAATTATCAATGACCATAAACGAACCCGCGTGTCCGCGTCTCTCTCGCTCTGACAAGCAGACAGACAGAAAGAGCCACTCTGACGTCAATTCAGTCAGCCGACATTGCGCAATCCAAAGCCATAATTGCGAAATGAATGCAGTACACACACACGCGCGCGCGCGCGCACACACACACACACACACATCTATCTATCTATCTATCTATCTATCTGTGTATATAAACACACACACGCACGCAAGCACACACACACACACACACACACACACACACACACACACACACATATATATATATATATATATATATATATATATATATATATATATATATATATATATATATATATATATGGAGAGAGAGAGAAAGAGAGAGGGTGGCAGAGACACAGAGAGATTTCTTGCATGTCATGGTCGTTGACAAGTTCGGGCCAGAGCTGAGTGCGTTTAAAACGCAGTCAAACCAGGCATATGACCCCTCAGAGAGAATTATATATATATATATATATGTGTGTGTGTGTGTGTGTGTGTGTGTGTGTGTATGCGCGCGCGCGCGTGTTTGTTTGTGGGTGAGGTAGGGGAAGAAAGAGAGAACACACACACACACACACACACACACACACACACACAGACACACACACACACGGGGAGGAGAGAGCAGAGAGAGCAGGTGGGAGGGCAGAGGGGGGGATTGAGAGAGAGAGACAGGGACAGAGAAAGAGAGAAATACAATCAAACAGAAAAAGAAAGGAACAACAAGAAGAAAAAAAAAAGAGGAATGGATCTATGGTGTGATGTAAGGTGACATACTACACGCAAAACGCGTACGTTCTTGCGTACATGTGCAAGCAAATTTAGAAATATAGGACAACACCCTTCAAACACGTATTCTTACACAATGTCTAAATCACCGGGATTTGGTTTCGAAAAGCTGAAAGCATTGCTTTGCTTTGCTTTGCTTTGCTTTGCTTGAAAGAACCTTTTGCAATTTATGAATAATTGGTCAGATATCATTCAGACCACGGGCACATTCTGGGTTTTGTGTCTGAGCTGTCACTGAAATTCGACCCAAGGCTTTTTTCTTGGCTTTTTCTTTTTTTGTTTTTATCGTGTGTGTTTGTTTAGGGGTTTTGAGTGTTTTGTTGTTGTTGTTGTTGTTGTTGTGTGTGTGTGTGTGTGTGTGTGTGTGTGTGTGTGTGTGTGTGTGTGTGTGTGTGTTTTGTTGTTGTTGCTGTTGTTATTGTTTTCATTTTTGTTCGTTTCTTTTTTCTTTTTCTTTTCTTTTTCCGTTTGTATATGCCGTTTTTGTTGTTGTTGCTGCTGTTGTTGTTTTTGTGTTTTTATTGTTGTTGTGTTGTTGTTGTTGCTTCAAAACGGAACAGAGTCTCTGTGGGCTTTTCCAAATACAATAGACTGAGCAACACACTAGACGCCACGTTCTTGCCATCAGAGATCTTTTCCCATCCCTCTTGCGGCCAATCAGTGGCAGCCTCTGTGCGTGTGTGTATGTGTGTGTTTGTGTGCATGTGTGGGTCTGTGTTTTTGAGTGCGTTTGTGCATGCGCGAGAGTGTAAGTGTACACAAGTGTCAGGAGAGTTCTGTGCACGTGCGTGTGTGTGTGTGTGTGTGTGTGAGGGGGAGGTGGGGGTGCGGGGGGGAGGTGGGGCAGAGGATGAGGTATGTGAGTGTATGCATGCCTACACTGTGGGAACAACAGGATATTGGAACGTATAAATATATATCTTTGTATATATGTGTGTGGGGTTGGGGGTGGGAGATATGGGCGTATGTGTGTGTGCTTGTACAAGTGTTCATCTGTGTGTGTGTGTGTGTGTGTGTGTGTGTGTGTGTGTGTGAGTGTGTGTGTGTGTGTGCCGTGGAAGCTGCGATACGTAGACTAGAAATGAGTGTGTGTAGGAGGTGCAGGGTAATGGTGTGGTGTGTGTGTGTGTGTGTGTGTTGGAGCTCATGTACGTTTATATGTATTTGACTGTGCTTTCATATCTGTGAAACTGCATGTTTGGTGCATATCTGTTATGCATGTGTGGGTGTATGTGTGAATGTGTGTCTTCATGTTTTACATTTATTTGCTTATTTATCATCATTGTTGTCTTTTTTTGTCTTTTTTGGTCTTTTTCTTTTCTTTTCTTTTATTATTACTACTACCTTTTTTATATTATAATTATTATTTATTTATTTATGTAAGCTTATCTATTGTTTATTCACTTTTTTTCTTTTTCTTTTTTTTCCTTTCTCAAGGCCTGACTAAGCGCGTTGGGTTACGCTGCTGGTCAGGCATCTGCTTGGCAGATGTGGTGTAGCGTATATGGATTTGTCCGAACGCAGTGACGCCTCCTTGCGCTACTGAAACTGAAACTGTCCAGCGGTATACTTATCAAACTCTGTCCAGCCAGCGATATACTTATCAAACTTTGTCCAGCGGTATACTTATCAAACTTTGTCCAGTGGTATAGTTATCAAACTCTGTCCAGCCAGCGGTATACTTATCAAACTTTGTCCAGTGGTATAGTTATCAAACTTTGTCCAGCCAGCGGTATACTTTTCAAACTTTGTCCACTGAGCGGTATACTTATCAAACTTTGTCCGGGGGGGAGGGGGTACGTAGGTCTAATATACAAGAGAATGTGACTTATGACTTTGACGTTATGAAAAAGGAACACACACACACACACACACACACACACACACACACACACACACACACACACACACGCATACGCGACAAGGTAGTGAACTCATGTTTACCTTTTCGGTTTGTCACTTCAATTTGAATTCTCTCCCTTTAGTGAACCCGTCCTGTTTTTCACACCCAGTCTCATTCCCCGAAATTCATTTTCATGCCTAGTTGTTTTTTTCTTTGGACGATGAGAAACATCAAAGAAAATAAAAAGAAAAGCGCAGGCGATTAAGAGACACTCTCTGTCTGTCTGTCTGTCTGTCTGTCTTTCTCTGTCTCCCCTTTTCTATCACTGTCCCACTCTATCTGTCTCTTTCTCTGTCTCTTCTTCCCACCCCCTCTCTATCTCCCTTCATTTATGTGTGTGCTATGTGTAAATTGATGTATACTGTTAAAAAAAATGAAACGAAACAACCTATTACATTGACCTGTTTTTGTTTTGTTGTTTTTTTTTTGGTTGCCAATCGGAAAAAAAATGGTAGAAAAATAACGGAAGAACCGAGAATGCCCCAAACTTTGTTACGCAGTGAAGGTTGTTCTTTTGACATTTTATTGATTTTTAAAGGTGCGGTAATTGGACAGTAACTGTCCAGTGAGCCAAGTCAGAATCAGTAGGGTGTGTGACCGCCCTGGGTAACAATGGCTGCTCGGCACTTGCACTGGCGGGACATGGATCTGATGAGGTGGGTGATCACTTAGTGTGGGATAGCTTACCATTCCTCTTTGAGTGCCTGGAACAGATCCTGCAAGCTTTCCGGCACGTTGACCCTGGTTCGGAGCAGTCTGTCCAGCTCATCCTACATGTGCTGACTTCGATTGAGATCTGGAGACAGTGAGGGCCAGGGCAGTGTGTTAACATTGTTGACAGCCAGGAAGGCCTGCGTATAACGTGCCGTGTGTGGTCTGGTATCATCCTGCATGAAAACGGCGTGTGGGGGCGGCCAAAAGTGGGACAGCATGAGGCTGCAGGATATCAGCCACACAGCGCTGGGCGTTCAGACAGAGCCCCGTCGACTGGCACCAGCTGACTACAGCCATTGGCACAGATGACGCCCCAGACCATCACACCCCCACCACCACGAGCAGGTGCTTGGTCAACGCAGTTTCCTGCATGGCGTTCGTTCATACTTAGGAAGATTCGTCTCCTGTCGTGACGTTGCAGAAGGAATTGTGATTCCTCACTGGATAGCACGTAGTTCCAGTGACGGGTTGGAGTCCAGAAGTGATGCTCGGTGGCCCACTGGAGGCGGTCTAAGCGGTGGAGCCTTGTGAGGACAGGTCCTCTGACCGGACGTCGAGCGTGCAGGCCAGCTGCGTGCAGCCGATTGCGAATGGTCTGGTCGGGAGACATGTGACACTCCATTCGGTGCCTGGACTGTGGACGAGGCTGAAAGGAAGCGGTTTCGCAAGATGTCGAAGGCGAATAAAGCGGTCCTGGGCTGCTGTCGTCGCTCCTGGTAGTCCAGTGCGTTGTCTGTCTGCTGTGACACCAGTGGCTTCCAGTCTGGGCTTTTTTTGTTTGTTTGTTTGTTTTTGTTCTCGAGAATCTACCCCTGCGGAATTATTTTCAGGGAGTGGTGCCAGCAAGTCCGGGATTGATTTTGTGGTATACAATATATATATATATATATATATATATATATATATATATATATGTGTGTGTGTGTGTGTGTGTGTGTGTGTGTGTACGCTCAGTGGATTTACGCAGTCAGTTCTCGCTCTGGCCATGGCCAGTGAAGTTTCGTCGTCGTAGTACCACCAAGAAGCGAAAACAATCAGTCATTGAATACGTGCAACGACACGACCTTTCAGCTTTAATCATTACATCCGCAACTCTACCGTTGGAGAAAACAGTGTGTGAGGAAAACGGCTTCTCAGAAGTTTGCCGCACCGTCAATGGACGTGATTGTCCGGCGGAAGGTCAGAGCGTTTCTTGGAGTCCTCGGTTTAATCTTTGTGTCGGCGGTTTAAAGATGAACATCGATTTTCCTTGTCTCCCAGAGCAACATGTGTGCAGATCTGTCAGTGTCATGAGTACCCCCCCCCCCCCCCCCTCCCGCCCCATACCGACTTAGTGTGCTCCATCTTCCTATACCGACTTAGTGTGCTCCATCTTCCCGTACCGACTTAGTGTGCTCCATCTTCCCATACCGACTTAGTGTGGTCTACCTTCCCATACCGACTTAGTGTGCTCCATCTTCCCATACCGACTTACTGTGCTCCATCTTCCCACCCCTCTTCGTATGCATGCACATGCAGAAAATGTTATGCACATTTCAAAGGTCCTGTCTGACAGACCGCGCAACAGTCGAGTGGTGATCAAAAGCATTGAGTTTTCAATTTGAGGGTCCTGGGTTCGTATCCCGGTCATGACGGATGGTGGGTTAACTCACTCAGTACGGCCAGTCCTCTCTTCTCCTCTACACAGACCCCTCGGATGTCCAGTGGGTGTCTGAATGACCCAACCTTTAGCTTCCGTCGTCAGAACTGTGGTATTCTTTGTC
>NC_134885.1:34720830-34728330 GCF_041734735.1 Babylonia areolata | reverse complement strand
GTGTGTGTGTGTGTGTGTGTGTGTGTGTGTGTGTGTGTGTGTGTGTGTGTGTGTGTTCATGCTGAAAGTTGGGGTGAGGTGGCAGAGAAAGACAGGAACCTCAATACAGGTAACTAGTTTAACTGAGCAGATGGAAAACCCTTTACAGAGGAGCGGGTGGTCACTGGGAGTGTGTCACAGTAGCAAGTATCAGTATCAGTATCAGTTTCAGTAGCTCAAGGAGGCGTCACTGCGTTCGGTCAAATCCATATACGCAACACCACATCTACCAAGCAGCACATCCCAACGCGCTTAGTCAGGACTGGAGAAAAAAAAATTAATAATAATATAAATAAATAAA
This sequence comes from Babylonia areolata, assembly GCF_041734735.1. Classification (NCBI taxonomy): domain Eukaryota; kingdom Metazoa; phylum Mollusca; class Gastropoda; order Neogastropoda; family Buccinidae; genus Babylonia; species Babylonia areolata. The sequence goes on along the minus strand of NC_134885.1, from coordinate 34,727,990 downwards.
TAAATAAATGAATAAATAAATAAATTTAAAAAAATAAAATAAAATAAAATAATATTTTTAATTAAATAAAAATAAAAGAGAGTAAAGGGAGTGGGGTGGGGATGAGAGGGGTGGGTAGAGGTAAGGGTGGGGAGGGGAACTGTAAGGGGGTGGCGGCGGGGGGGGGGGGGGAGAGGACATCTCGAGGGTTCGCTCGCGTGCGGATGTACAAACACACACACACGCGCGCGCGCGCACGCACACACACACACACACACGCACGCACGCACGCACACACACACACACACGCACGCACGCACGCACGCACACGCACAAATATACGCGTGTGCACCTACACACACTAAGACTCTGTCTCTGTCTCTGTGTCTGTCTGTCTCTCTCTCTCTCTCTCTCTCTCTGTCTCTCTCTCTCTTCTCTTGCAATCTACAAAAATGTAAACATTCCCCTTACACAGAACATGTCATCACTCATGTTGTGGGCCAGAAGCCTCAGTGACGTTTGAAATATTTTTGACTTGTTTGATTTTGACTCTCTCTCTCTCTCTTCTTCTTCTTCTTCTCCTCCTCACACACAAACACACACACTGTCTGTCTCTGTCTTCCTCTCTCTCTCTCTCTCTCTCACACACAAACTCTCTCTCTCTCTCTCTCTCTCTTCTCTCTCCTCTCTCTCCCTCACACACACACATACACACACACACACACACACACACACACACACACACACACACACAACAACAACAACAACAACAAAAACCTGAGAGGTACGGAAAAACAAAAAAACAGTGACTCAAAACGTTTGTCAGTCACATGTTTCAAGTTACTGTGCTTTGCAATGTGTGCCGTGTTGAGAATCGGGATGAGGTGAGAGAGAGATTGTTGAAGTTTTAACTAACCTATTGGCGCCGACACTCTTAATTTAAGGTCAAGTTTGTTCAGTTGGAGTTGTTTGAGAGAGAGAGAAAGACACGACTCTAAATAATTATAGGTGACTAACAAACCGGATGGAAAACCCTTTGTAAGGGGGGTGGGTGGTCATTGAAGTGGGCACAGTGGTAGAGGGAGTGGAGTGGGTGGGAAAGAGGTATGAGTGGGGGTGGGTAGGGGTAGGGGTGAGGGGGTGGGGGGGTGAGGGGGCCGGGCCCAATACTTCCCGGAACAAGGCGGACTGTTCGTGGGAAGTCATACATGTAACAGGGTGAAATTGTTCTCTTTGCCCCGAAGAGAGAGAGAGAGAGAGAGAGAGAGAGAGAGTGCACGTTTATGACCCGTGTTAGCTTTAGCATCATAACTTCACGTGCAAAATAATAATCATGTAGGGTGGATGTGCTGCATCTTGATATGTTTTTACGAAGTGAGTTCTACCCTTTCCTTGTAGAACCAATAATGTCATCAGTTCTCAGTTAGCTTTAAAAGAGAACAGGCAACAGCAGTGTGTGTGCGGGCCTCTGTCAACCTGATAGGGTGAGTGAAATATATCATACTTTACAGTAAGCATTTCTAGCATTGAGAAATTGATACCAGAATGTAAATCCTATTTGTATTTCCTTATTAATATTATTCTATCAGTTTACTTTGAGTTTAGATGTTATGCGTTTGAACGGATTTGCAATTATTTCGAATAACCGAATTAATCTTAACTGAAATGTAACCTCAGCTTACGTTTTGAAGTTTCTAGGATTAATATAAATATCTTTAAGAAATTAGACAATTTCGAATCAGGAAGCAATTTCTCATTTCAATTAATGGGATAGTTTAGTCTTATCACACGTTTGTAACAATTGTAGATTCATGTGAACTATTTGGTAAAGTGATGTTTGGAGTGAGTGAGTGAACGAACGTAGATAGACATTACTGTACGCTTGCTTACGAGGACTTTGTTGTTTTGTCCACAGGGTAATCATTTACTTAATTATTTATTTCCCTCCTTTCACGAGGACAGTCCCTTGCCCTTTAACCCCCCGCTCTCCTGTTCCCTTTACCCAAGTCCCGATACGTTCCCCGTCTTGTCCTCAATAAAGCCTTGAAGAAAACTGGTGCTGACGTGGTGAGAGAACCCTGCCCAACCGGCTACATACACATACAGATATTTTTGCTCCTGTAATTAATATCGTAATCTTACTGTAATTCTTTTTTTTTTAAATAAACATATTTATGGTTTACTTATCCCTGCCAACTTTTGTCTTGGGTGCAGGTTTTTTTTATGCAGTGCCCCCGTTTGGTTTATTTGTGGCAAATCTAGTGTATTTGATGCTGTGTCTTATTGTGACTTGTTTCATGCAGTGTACTTAGGAATTAACATGTATGTTTCAGTATCGGATCTTTTGTATTTTTCTTGTTCTTTATTTTCATTGCCAGGCAATCTCATATTTAGTTCATGTATATAACGATCCTTTTTTTTTTAAATAGCATGCAAGTCAGTCACTGCCTAAATAGCTTTAATTTTAGGCTCTGGTAGTATAAAAAAAATGTTAATAAATCATCACGGGAGTGGGTCACAGTGGTAAAGGGAGTGGAGTGGGGTAGGGGGGAGGTATGAGTGGGGTGGGTAGGGGTAAGGGAGAGGGGTGGTGAGGGGGCCCAACACTTCCCGGAACAAGACGGACTGTTCGTGGGAAGTCTTAACTCACTCAGTACGGCCAGTCCTCTCTTGTCCAGTGGGTGTCTGAATGACCCAACCTTTAGCTTCCGTCGTCAGAATTGTGGTATTCTTTGTCAACATTCACCTCTTCAGTATAAGAGCCTTCCGCTTGCAATATTTTGATGATGGTAATTGGGGTGAAACGCTGTTAACGTCGTCTCTTTCGCCGTTCGTATGGAGAGAGTTAAAATTGGAAGAGAAGGGATGGTAGTGTGAAGGCCGGGTAACTGAGAGGGGGTGGGGGGGGGGAGAGGACATCTCAGGGCTCACTCTCGAATGCATACACACACACACACACACACACACACACACACACACGTGCACAAACATACACCTGTGCACCTACACACACTAAAACTCTCTCCCTCTCTCTCACACACACACACACACATAAACACACACACATAAATACACACATACACACACACACACACACACACACACACACACACACACACACACACACACGTGCACAAACATACACCTGTGCACCTACACACACTAAGACTGTCTCTCACACACACACACACACACACACACACACACACACACACACACACACACACACACACACACACACCATTAAAAAAAAAAAAGGTACAGAAAACAAACAAAAAAAAACCCAGTAACTCAGACGTCTGTCAGAATTTTCTGTGCATTGTCGCAGTGAGCCATTTGATGTGGAGGAGGGATGAGAGACTAGAAAAGACACGAATCTAATTAAAGGTAACTAACCTGGATGGAAAACTCGTCAGAGGAGCGGTCAGTGGTCATGGAAGTGGGTCACAGTTGTAAAGGGAGTGGGGGTGGGGAAGAGGTATGAGTGGGGTGGGTAGGGGTAAGGGAGAGGGGTGGTGAGGGGGCCCAATACTTCCCGGAACAAGACGAACTGTTCTTCGTGGGAAGTCTTAAAATTGGAAGAGAAGGGATGGTAGTGTGATGAAGGCCGGGTAACTGGGAGGGGGTGGGTGGTGGGGGGGGGGAGAGGACATCTCGAGGGCTCACTCTCTAATGCACACACACACACACACACACACAGACACACACAGACACACAGACACACAGACACACACACACACACACACACACACACACACGTGCACAAACATACACCTGTGCACCTACACACACTAAGACTGTCTCTCTCTCTCTCACTCACACACACACACACACACACACACATACCACATACACATAAACACACACACACACACACACACACACACACACACACATACACACACATACCATAAAAAAAGGGTACGGAAAACAAACAAAAGGGGGGTCCAACACTTCCCGGAACAGGATGGACTGTTAGTGGGAAGTTTTACTTAAAACTTACTGACTTAAAAAGAGGGGATGGTTGTGTTGAAGCCGACTGGGTAAGTGGAAGGACGGAGGAGGGGGTGGGGGGGGGGTAGGGGGGGTAGGAGGAGAGGACATCACGAGGGCTTGGCACACGGATGTACAAACACTGACAGGCACGCACAAACATACGGCGTGTGCACCCAGCCCACACGCACTCACTCTGTCTCTCTCTCTCTCTGTCTCTCTCTCTCTCTCTCTCTCTCTCTCTCTCTCACACACACACACACACACACACACACACACACACACACACACACAAGGACGCATACAGACTTACACATGCATACATACAACATAAAACACACACACGCGAACTCACACACGCACTCAAGCACACATGCACACGGACTTACGCACACACAAGCACACCGGCGGTCTCACACACACACACACACACACACACACACACACACACACACAAGAGCGGATACGGAAAGCCAAAAACCAGTGACTGGCTTAAACGTTTGTCAGGTCACAGAGTTTCCAAGTTACTCGTGTGCTTTGTGTGTCTTGACGTGCGTTGAGGGTTGAGGGACCGTGACGTGAGTGAGAGATCGAAAGATACTGCGAGTGAACGCAAATCATTACAGGGGACAAATCTGATATGGAAAACGTTGTACTAAGAGGAGCACTGGTTACGGGTCATGGGGGGTGGGTCATAATAGTGAGAGGGTAGAGTGGTGGAAGTGGGATATGAGTGGGGTGGGGTAGGGAGGGGTAAGTGAGGTTGAGGGTTCACCCACTTCCTGTTCCGGCCCATCCCGTGTTCCCGGAAGAGAATAGACTGTTCTTGGAAGTTTTGAAATTTGGAAAGAGTTGGGGGTAGAGGGGATGATGGTGTGAGGGACAGATTAACTGGAAGGGGATGGGGTTGGTGGTGGTGGTGGTAGAGAAAGGATGTCACGAGGGCACCGCTTGAGCCCAGATGCACCACACACTCACCAAGCACGAGCACGCACTCTCTCTCTGTCTCTGTCTCTCTCTCACTCTCACTCACACGCACACACATACTTACACACACAGCCAAAAACCACACACGCAAACCCACACATACACACACGCACACATACACACGGACTCGCGCACATACGCGCACACTTGTTGTCGAACACACACACACACACACACACACACACACACACAAGGACGCATGCAGACTTACTCACACACACATACACACAACATTCAACGCACACGCGAACTCACACACACACTCAAGCACACATTCACACGGACACACACACACAAGCACACCAGCTGTCACAAACACGCACACGCACACGCACGCACGCACGCACACACACACACACACACACACACACACACACACACACACACACACACACACGAGCAGATACGTAAAAAAAAAAACCAAAAACCAGTGACTGGCTTAAACGTTTGTCAGGTCACAGAGTTTCCAAGTTACTCGTGTGCTTTGTGTGTCTTGACGTGCGTTGAGGGTTGAGGGGACCGTGACGTGAGTGAGAGATCGAAAGATACTGCGAGTGAATGCAAATCATTACAGGGGACAAATCTGATATGGAAAACGTAGTACTGAGAGGAGCACTGGTTACGGGTTATGGGGGATGGGTCATAATAGTGAGCGGGTAGAGTGGTGGAAGTGGGATATGAGTCGGGTGGGGTAGGGAGGGGTAAGTGAGGTTGAGGGTTCACCCACTTCCTGTTCCGGCCCATCCCGTGTTCCCGGAAGAGAATAGACTGTTCGTCGGAAGTCTTGAAATTTGGAAAGAGTTGGGGGTAGAGGGGATGATGGTGTGAGGGACAGATTAACTGGAAGGGGGTGGGGTTGGTGGTGGTGGTGGTGGTAGAGAGAGGATGTCACGAGGGCACGGCGTGAGCGCGGATGCACGACACACACCAACGCACAAACATCCACTCTCTTTCTGTCTCTGTCTCTCTGTCTCTCTCTCTCTCTCTCTCACTCACACGCACACATATACTTACACACACGGCCAAAAAGCACAAACGCTAACTCACACATACACGCACGCACACATACACACGGACTCACGCACACACGCGCACACTTGTGGTCGAACACACACACACACACACACACACACACACACACACACACACACACACACACACAAGGACGCATGCAGACTTACTCACACACACATACACACAACATTCAACGCACACGCGAACTCACACACACACTCAAGCACACATTCACACGGACACACACACACAAGCACACCAGCTGTCACAAACACGCACACGCACACGCGCACGCACACACACACGCACACACACACACACACACACACACACACACACACACACGACCAGATACGTAAAAAAAACCCAAAACCAGTGACTGGCTTAAACGTTTGTCAGGTCACAGAGTTTCCAAGTTACTCGTGTGCTTTGTGTGTCTTGACGTGCGTTGAGGGTTGAGGGGCCGTGACGTGAGTGAGAGATCGAAAGATAGGAGTGAACGCAAATCATTACAGGGGACAAATCTGACATGGAAAACGTTGTACTGAGAGGAGCACTGGTTACGGGTTATGGGGGATGGGTCATAATAGTGAGCGGGTAGAGTGGTGGAAGTGGGATATGAGTCGGGTGGGGTAGGGAGGGGTAAGTGAGGTTGAGGGTTCACCCACTTCCTGTTCCGGCCTATCCCGTGTTCCCGGAAGAGGATCGACTGTTAGTCGGAAGTCTTGAACTTTGGAAAGAGAGTGGGGGGGAGAGGGGATGATGGTGTGAGGGACAGATTAACTGGAAGGGGGTGGGGTTGGTGGTGGTGGTGGTGGTGGTGGTGGTAGAGAGAGGATGTCACGAGAGCGCGGCGCGGCGTGAGCGCGGATGCACGACACACACACTCACCGCGCAAGAACACGCATTTTCTCTCTCTCTCTCTCTCACTCTCACTCACGCGCACACACATACTTACACACACACACACAAAAACACACACGCAAATTCACACACACGCGCACGCACACATACACACTGACGGACTCACGCACACTTGCGGTCTAACACACACACACACACACACACACACACACACGTTGACATAAAAGAGAACACACACACACACACACACACACACAAACACGCGCGCGCGCGACCGTGATTCTTGTGTCATTATAAAAGCCCTCTCATCTGATGATATTCTC
>NC_134885.1:34710830-34713330 GCF_041734735.1 Babylonia areolata | reverse complement strand
TGGATGGCCTTTGGGAACCATCCCCCAACGCCGGCCGACTGTCCTAAAACACTCTTGCCCGAGAGAGTAGGTATGTGACTTGGGCAAGACACTCTCCACCATTATCAAATTTTTTTTTTTCTCAAGGCCTGACAAAGCGCGTTGGGTTACGCTGCTGGTCAGGCATCTGCTTGGCAGATGTGGTGTAGCGTATATGGATTTGTCCGAACACAGTGATGCCTCCTTGAGCTACTGAAACTGAAATTGAAACTATCAAATTGTAGCCCAGATAGTTGGGACAACAGTCGCTTTCTCTGCTGCTCTGATGGCCATGGTCGGACGCCACTGACTGTCATACAAAGAAACATTCTTCACTTGTAGTCGTCAGTCACACATATGTTGCACCACGCATGCGCGTATTTTTTCAAACATACAACTTCCGCCTATGATTTGAAGAGACGCAATCGGAATTTGAGCGTTCAACTGATATTGGGTGTTTATTTTCACAAATTCTGGCAATGAGTATCTGTTTTTTAATGTGAACCTTGATTAGACAGACAGATGGTAATTTGGACCTTCAATCTGCACTGTTCGGTGTTGGATATTCCATTGGAAAGAACTGAATGTGTGCGGAGTGATTATCGTGCACAGAGCCCGAAAATGCACAATTAAGCAGTTTTGTTCGAAGCCGTAAAGTCGTTGTGATAAAACAGACTTGAAACTTTCATATATCAGTATTATTATGTTCGTTTAACAATTCAATGCTGATCGATAACTGCTGCTTAGGATAAATAGAATTTCTCCATTTCCAGCACACAACTATCAGTTCGCGACGAATTCTCGTTTCTGATGGTGAGCAAAAAAATATGATGTGAATCATTATGGGCATGTACTGGTAGCTACCCCACCCCCACCCCCCTATCCCACCCTCCGTTCCCACCATCGCTTTTGTTATATTTTGCAAAAAGGGTCATGAAGAATTTGCCTGCCTCTTCTTTTGTTTTTGTTTTTTTGTTTGTTTGTTTGTTTTTGTTTTTTGGTGTGTGTTTTTTTTAACTATCTGGGAAATATACCTGCTTTTACAAAGTGGTGGTTAACTTCTTTGTGAAGTCTTGTACATGCACACATACATACATACATAGATACATCTACATGGGAGGTTGGAGGTGGAAGGAGGGAAGGGTGGGACAAAATGTATAGCGCTTTGAGCAGTATTTCTGGAAAACGCGCTATGTAATGTCCATTATTGTTAGTAGTAGTAGTAGTAGCAGTATTTTGTTGTTGTCATTATCATTATCATAGAATTCAAGTACAGTGCGTATCCGTTTGTCTCAACATATATGAGATAGTTTGGCGTTTGCTGATAAGAGAGGGTCGGGGTTGTGAACGGGAGGGATACAGCACACTTGACATTTGACATCTTTATCATTGCCTTCAGCCATAAAGTAAACCGTAAAGTCAATGAGGAAAATCTGTACTGTGACAACAGTAAAAAGTAACGTGAGTAATAATAAAATTAAAAAAATAAAATAATAATAAAAAATTTTTAAAAAGCATTTCCATTCCCGCTCCTAAATTAACGATATCAACAAGCGTATTAATCAGTAAATAAATCAATAGATTCATTACACTCATACAATCATCTATCTCCACACACACACACACACACACACACACACACACACACACACACACACACACACACACACACACACACACCTCCCCGTTCCCTTCCTTACTGCCCCTTTTTACCTGCTCATTTGCCTTCCCTTTACCTGTATCCTTGAGACAGACAGGGAGAGAAAGAGTGTGTGTGTGTGTGGGTGGGTGAGAGAGAGAGAGAGTGTGTGTGTGTGGGTGGGTGAGAGAGAGAGAGAGTGTGTGTGAGAGAGAGAGAGAGAGAGTGTGTGTGTGTGTGAGAGAGAGCGAGTGTGTGTGTGTGTGTGTGAAAGAGTGTGTGTGTGAGAGAGAGTGTTTGTGTGAGAGAGTGTGTGTGTGTGTGTGTGTGTGTGTGAAAGAGAGAGAGAGAGAGTGTGGGTGTGTGAGAGAGAGAGAGAGTGTGTGTGTGTGTGAGAGAGAGAGTGTGTGTGTGTGTGTGAGAGAGAGAGAGAGCGAGTGTGTGTGTGTGTGTGAAAGAGAGAGTATGTGTGTGTGTGAAAGAGAGAGTATGTGTGTGTGTGAGAGAGAGAGAAGAGAGAGAAGAGTGTGTGTGTGTGAGAGAGAGAGTGGGAGAGAGAGTGAGTGTGTGTGTGAGTGTGTGAGAGAGAGAGAGAGAGAGTGTGTGTGAGAGAGAGAGAGAGAGATCGAACGAAACTTTATTTCAAGTGGGTAAAAGAATGATCATAATTGCTTTTTTTACATTCGGCCCTCTGGGCAAATTTGACAACGACAACAAAAATGAGGGTGCGGGGAGAGGGGTGGGGTAAGAAAAATGTGCTTGCACAAAAACAAATTCTTCAAAAACAAATAAAAAGGAAGCCTGTACATCACACACGCACACGCACACACGCACACGCACGCA
>NC_134885.1:34703330-34705830 GCF_041734735.1 Babylonia areolata | reverse complement strand
ACCCCTTTCTTGTGTATACGCAAGCAGAAGATCAAATTCGCACGTTACAAGATCTTGTGATCCATACCCAGCATGCACACCCCCGAAAACGGAGAATGGCTGCATACATGGCGGGGTAAAAACGATCATACACGTGAAAGCCCACTCGTGTTTATACGAGTGAACGTGGGAGTTGCAGCCCACGAACGAAGAAGAAGATTTGAACATTATTACCTTTGACCAGCAAAGTCAATTACATCATTGAAAAGTACACACAGAAGGACTGCATTATGAAAAAAAATAACAAGAGAGGCAAGGCCTTCAAGACTCACTTGTGATACACTGAAAAAAAATCCAAGTTTTTTATATATTGTGTATATTTTCAAAATGTAATGTTTAAGATGAGAAAGATCAGTTTAAAGCGAATTAAGTCCCCTAGCATTAATTACAGAGTAATTTCCCTTTTTTACTATCTGCACCAAAACGTTTGCAAAATAAATAAAACTTCCATGCTTAGCAAAAGAAGTTCCTGTTGGAACAAAAAATGATAATAATGACTGCTCTTGTTGTTGGGTCAGAATATCAGATCAAAGTACCAATTTTAGAGAATACAAAAAATATAAATATAACAGTAAATGCAGTTTGCATATAATTAGGCTTCAGTTGTTGTTTTTTTTTGGGGGGGTTTGTTTTGTTGTTGTTTTTTGTGCCCATCCCAGAGGTGCAATATTGTTTTAAACAAGATAACTGGAAAGAACTGAATTTTTCCTATTTTTATGCCTAATTTGGTGTCAACTGACAAAGTATGTGCAGAGAAAAGGTCAATGTTAAAGTTTACCACGGACACACACACACACACACACACACACACAAACGAACACCGAGTTAAAACATAGACTCACTTTGCTTACACAAGTGAGTCAAAAACAACTGATGCGACACTGATATGTTACCAAGGCTCAGCGGTCAAGGGGTTAATTAACAGGCTCTTAAAAACACTAGCCCCATTGTTCTCAAATCTCTCCTGTCACAATAACACACTTGGCTTGACACAATACACACACCAGCTTCACCTCAAGTGTCAGTGACAGTTTCAGTTTCAGTTTCAACAAGGAGGCGTCACTGCGTTCGTTCGTACAAAGTCCATATGCGCTACACAACATCTGCTAGACAGCAGCATAAAACTCAACGCGCTTAAGTCAGACCTTTAGTGTATGCATATATATATATTTGTGTACGTATCATTTTTGTTTTTTTAATCATCACTCTCTGCATTGGTTAGATACACCGCTGTTTTTGGCCGAAAATTCAGCGTCATTTCACCATGGCCCGTAGAAGAAAAGTGTGTAAGTTCCCATATGGTTTCTCACTTCTTCTTTTTTTGAGAAACGTGTATAATTCAACAGTCGGAAAGACTGGGACCCTCACAGAGGCCACACAGTGCCAGTTCAAACGCGCGTGTGACGTCAACCGGATGTGTGACGTGAGCAAGTTCCCGGCTCTCCTCTCTCCTGTTTCTGTTTCCTTTCGGACTTCCGGTCTGTCTTGTCGGCCAGTGGCCTTGTTGTGATAGTGACTCCTTCCGTGTGTGTGTGTGTGTGTTGGTGTGTGTGTGTGGGTGGGGGGGGGAAAGGGGTATGTGTGTGTGTCTGTGTGTGTGTGTGTGCGTGCGTGTGTGGGGAGAGGGATATGTGTGTGTGGTGTGTGTGTGTGCGTGTGTGGGGAGAGGGATATGTGTGTGTGGCTGTGTGTGTGTGTGTGTGCGTGCGTGTGCGTGTGTGGGGAGAGGGGTGTGTGTGTGTGTGTGTGTTTCTGTGACATAGAGAAAGACAGAGGGAGACGAATACTGACTAATAATCATGATAGCTAATTCATTTTTCGGTCAAGGCCCCCGCTTTTGAAGGGATATGTGTAGACAATGTGGAGTTCTTTATGACTCACTCAGCAGTACTGATACAAACAGGGTATAACGTAAAATCAGTCACCAGCGCAATGAAAGTACCTTTTTTTCCCACCAATATCTTCACCATTTTAGTGGCGTTTCATCCACGCAATATTGTACTTGCTCTTAGTGCTGCAGCAGCCTTGGGGGTCAGCTGGCCTCAGTTTGGGAACCATCCCCAACGCCGACTGTCCTAAAAACCCTCTTGGCCGAGAGAGTTGGGATGAGTAACTTTGGCAAGAGACTCTCCACTATGATCAAGTTCTAGCCGCCCAGGTGGTCAGGAGAGCAGATGCCTCCTCGACCCTTCTGGTGGTCATAGTCGGACACAACTGACCAGCATACATCTCCTGTGCCGCTCATTCCGAGCCCCCCCCCCCCTCCCCCCGTAGTTATACGGCCACACCCGGCTTCGTCTGTCCACGTTCGGGCGTCGGCAGTCCCCCGGGAACTATCGATGTTAGATCAGTATCAGTATCAGTAGCTCAAGGAGGCGTCACTGCGTTCGGTCAAATCCTTTTAGAAAGGCACGGAGAGAGAGAGAGGGAGGGAGAGGGGGGCAAGAGGGAAAAAAAAACA
>NC_134885.1:34695830-34698330 GCF_041734735.1 Babylonia areolata | reverse complement strand
TGCACAAGATTCAGCGCTGTATGAATATAATAATAATTATAATTATTATTGTCTCTCCGAGTTGTTTTTATTTGTTGTTTTTCTTGTTTGTTTCTTCTTCTTCTTCTTTTCTTTCTTTCTTTCTTTCTTTCTTTCATGGTGTTTTATCCTAACATCAACAAGATAAACACAATACCAGAAAAAGGTAAAGACTGACTCAAAATGTACTATTTATAAGAATGCGTGGGGGGTGAAGCGGGGAAGAGGGGGCAAGGGGGGAGGGGAGGGGGGGCGGGTCGGTGAAGAGTGGTCAGTTGCGTTGTTCTAGGGGAGGAGACCCGTGTCATGACGGCTGTGTGTGTGTATTTCTGCTTTTATTCTGCTAAAGGATGCCTTTGAATACGTGTCACTTTCGTGCCGAAGACTTGTGTAGCTGAATGTGGGAGCAAATTTGACTATTGTTTTGGATACGATTGTTGGAATACGAGTTACTCGTGTGGAAGACTTGTTGTGTGCCTGACTGAGGAAGCTACTTCGAGAATTGTTTTGGATACCGATTCGTTGGATGCGAGAAGTTGGTTTATTAATTCACTGAGTACGGCCAGTCCTCTCTTCTCCTCTTCACAGACCCCTCGGATGTCCAGTGGGTGTCTGAATGACCCAACAGTTAGCTTCCGTCGTCAGAATTGTGGAATTCTTTGTCAACATTCACGTCTTCAGTATAAGAGCCTTCGTTTGCAATATTTTGATGATGGTAATTGGGGTGAAACGCTGTTAACGTCGTCTCTTTCGCCGTTCGTATGGAGAGAGTTAAACGAGACCGAGGACACTTTGGAAATGGAAATTATAATTTAGCATTCGTAGATAATTTCCAATAATCTTTCATTGGCTGCAGCTACAAAGTTCACGTGCGTCGATTTACGAGTGGGCTTTTATGTGTATAGCCGCTTTACTAAATCCCCGCCGGCTATTAACGAGGTAGCCATATTGCGTTTTCGGAGGTTCTCCGTAGATGATAAGATCTTTCAAATGTGGTTTGGTTGTGTGTAGGTGTGTAAGTCATTATCGAAGGTCCAGCTGTTTCTAATATTGTGTTTGTTTGTTGGTGTGGTTTTCATTATTATTTGTTGTTGTTGTTGTTGTCTCACGGGAGTTTTTTATTGTTGTTTTTGTTCGGGGGGGGGGGGGGATGTTTGTTTTTGTTTTTTGTTGTTGTTTTGTTGTTGTTTTGGTTTGGTTTGATTTGGTTTGGTTTGGTTGTTGTTGTTTTTCTTGTTAACATAATCATAATCACCATCGTCGTCGTCATCATGATCACTGTCGTTATTGTTGTTCTTATCATTACTGTTGTTGTTTTCACTGCAGGTAACTGGCAGTGACAGCCATCAAACTTCGAGATTCAGCTAGGTCCAGACAAGCATTTTTTTGTTTTTCTTTATAAGGGAAAAGCCTGTGACATTTTTTTTTTTCATTTTCTCTGCCACACAACCCTCGATCCGACGAACCGGACAACTCACCAAGAACTGAAACGACAAACCAAACCAAAGCGACACACACACACACACACACACACACACACACACACACACACACATAAAGGAAAAAAAATGACCAGCTGCATCAAGAAACAGGGGGGAGGAGGGGGAGGGGGCGGGGGAGGAGGCATCAGACTCCCAGCTGGACCCACCGGCATCCCCGTGCTCGGCTCGGCGTTACAGTGGAAAGGGCCGGAGACGAACCTGGAGTGGACGAAAGAGTACGGCCCCATCTACAGCGTGCGCATCGGGCCCAACCAGCTGGTCTACCTCAACAGCATACACCTGGTGGAGGAGTACATGGAACGAAAAGGAGCGGCGCTGCTCGGGAGACCGGAAGGGCCGGCGTGTATTGCGAATGGTGAGTTTGGGGGGCGGAGGGGGACGCGGGGGGGGGGGGAGTGGAAGGGGGGGTGGAGGTGGTTGTTGTTTGTTTGTTGTGTGGTGGGGGGGTATGTGGGGGATAGGGGGTTAGGGTAGAGGTGTGTGTGTGTGTGTGTGTGTGTACTGCTCGGTAGACCGGAAGGGCCGGAGTGTATTGCGAATGGTGAGTTTGGGGGGCGGGGGAGGGCGGGGGGGGGGAGTGGCAGGTGGGGGTGGTGGTGGTGGTGGTTGTTTGTTTGTTGTGTGGTGGGGGGGATGTGGGGGATAGGGGGTTAGGGTAGAGGCGCTCGGGAGACCGGAAGGGCCGGCGTGTATTGCGAATGGTGAGTTTGGTGGGGGGGGGGGGGGAGTGGCAGGTGTGGGGGTGGAGTGGTTCTTGTTTGTTTGTTGTGTGGTGGGGGGGGGATGTGGGGGTTACGGGGGTGGGGGTAGAGGTGTGTGTGTGTGTGTGTGTGTACTGCTCGGTAGACCGGAAGGGCCGGAGTGTATTGCGAATGGTGAGTTTGGGGGGTGGGGGGGGGGGAGGGAATGGCAGGTGGGGGGGGGGATGGTTGTTGTTTGTTTGTTGTGTGGTGGGGGGGATGTGGGGGATAGGGGGTTAG